>NW_026592666.1:10279714-10348749 GCF_907164565.1 Psammomys obesus | reverse complement strand
CATACATACATACATACATACATACATACATACATACATACATACATACATACATACGGTAATTTAGGGGCATTTTTACCACCAATGTTCTCTGTCATTTCTCTCCCTGTCCCTCTGAAGCCCTTCTTCTTTCCTTTGAGCAGCAATTCTCAAATTAGGTGTCTCGACACCTTTGAGGGTCAAATGACCCTTTCACAGGGGTCACCTAAGACCATCCTGCATATCACATATCTACATTACAATTCATAACAGTAGCAAAATTACAGTTCTGAAGTAGCAATGAAATAATTTATACCACAGCAAGAGGAGCTGTATTAAAGAGCGAACATGTTAGGAAGGTTGAGAACCACTGTCTTTGAGGATAATCACGAAATGAACGTTCAGCTGACAAAGGGAGACGGTGAGCTGAAGTGCAAGGACAAGCCAGGTGTGAAGGAAGGACAATGACAGTCACTTCACAGACAGTAACAGAAGCCCAGAAAGTACCAAGTTCTACAGCAAATGGTCTCAACAAGCAATTAAATAATTAAACAATAAATAATTAATTAAACAAGCAAAAACATGCTGAAGATTGTTTTCTTTAGAGGAAAGAGCGGTGATGGAGGTTTCACCTCAGAAGGGGTAAAACCTGGGGTTCTGCCACAAGAAGGATGAGCCAAGAACGAGAGGAGACACAAGAGCGCTGCAGGGATATCTGGGTAGGGAGAACTGGCTCAGCAACAGTCAGGCAGTGGTGACCCTGGAGAAAGACATCTCAGGAGACAAATGGGAGGAGAGGGTGGGCAGGAGAGAGGAGAGTGAGCTTTGTGGTGAAAGGTGCTGTGGTAACACACATGTCACAGAAGTGGGAAAGGAGAAACCAGGATCCCACTGAAGGAGCTAGCAAAGTCCAAAAGAGGGTTTTTATAACCAGGTCACCACCTGAGCATGTTGGCATATGCTTGGGAGATGGTGAGTTTGTTTTATTGCTGAGAAAAAGAATTCCAGGATGCATGTGACTGTATTGCATGTAATTGGAATCTTCCAGTTCACCTGAAACTTTTCATATGATCATAGTTTACTCAAAGCCATGAATAATCTACAGGGATGTACAAGCCCAGCCCTGACACACAGTAGATAAGAAATTCTACCTGTCTTTAAAATCTGGCATCACCCTGCCTGTACCCAGCAAAATGACTTAACTGTATTCATTGCCGCGTTAGGTGACAAGACAATTCCAAAAAGAGGGTAGGAATAGACAGTGGAACACAGTCAGGCCTAACGGAATGATGAGTCCGCTTCAATGTGCAAGACCATTTGGTAGAAAATGTGTGTTACAGTCTTTTCCATGACACTGGATGACAGGCATGAGCTCTGACCCCAGTCAGTCCCCACCACCAGGGGAAGCAATTCACTGAAGTGAGCCATGTCACTAAACAGTGGCATTCTGGAGCGTAGTAATTGTCAATCCTTTTTCAACATGCAGTATTTTGAATTTATAATGCTTAAAAGCTGATTACTGAATATCACCAAAGAAAGTAATAGAGTTGCAAGTTTATTTTCAAACGCTCGCTGGTAACTGAAAATGAAATAGTTCCCTTCCCTGACCCTCCCTCATCAGAAGACAGTTGTGATGTGCTGTGAACTGCAGACATGCCTTGCGTGTGCAGCCCTCTCCAGCTCCGCTCAGACGGCAGCTTCCAATCCTATCAGAATTGTTCATTTTTCCGGTACCGGGGATTGAAGCAGGGAGTCTTCACGGGCTAGCTGAGTGCTCTGCCACAGAGCCGTGTCCCCAGCCCATTTGAAATGTGAGAGCCAGGCCTGCCACAAAATTTGTGCTAGAAGAAGAATTCCTAGCAGGCTGATACACACACACACACACACACACACACACACACACACACACACACACACGTGTGTGTGTGCCTGTGAAATTATTCCCTCAGGTTTGCTTTCTCATTGTACACCATTAGCACATAAAAAGGGAAGGAAAAGTTGGGGAGGAAGACAAGGGTGCTATCTAGCAAATGCTTCATTTGGGCAAATTTCTCCCATAGCTACCACCACCACTGTCCCTGCCAGATGACTGCAAAGTGACATTTAGACAATGTATTTGATAAAGTTTCTAATCTCCTTCTCTCCTAGCTCTAGAAGACCCTTTTCTCAGTGTCCAGGTAACACACAACCTTAACTTAGGCATGATAGAGCAAGTGCCAAGACCCCAAAGATACATGTTTGTAAACCCTGGATCTTTGTGGCGTGAGAATATGTTGATAAGTAATATGGACAGCCACCTGGTCTCCGTGAGCCAATACCACAGCCACAGCCTTTCTGTGATGTCTCTCTTTTGTTGTAAATAAAACAGGTTGTGGAGAGATAGATCCCCCTGACTCTCTTCAGGGTAACAACTGGAAAACAGGAAATTCATGTGACCTGCTACACCTAACAGATTACAAAAATGCTTGTTTCTTTCTCCCTTCCCTTCTTCTGTTCTTTCTTTCTTTCTTTCTTTCTTTCTTTCTTTCTTTCTTTCTTTCTTTCCTTTTTCTTCCTTCCTTCCTTCCTTCCTTTTCTTCTTTCTTTCTTCCTTCCTTCCTTTCTTTCTTCTTTCTTTCCTTCCTTCTTTCTTTTTTACGCTTTAAGAGTCCTGGCTAAGTTTCCCATGCTGGAACAACACAGCTCAGGTCCACAGTGTGGTTCTTGTTGGAGGCTGGCTGGGCTACATCTGGGTAGCCAACATCTGGTAAATACAGCAAAGAAACCAAGAAGGAAATACTCCTCAAAACAGATCCATTTCTGTTTTTAGTTCCTGGGCACTTCTTTGTATTTTTCCACACAGTGTAAAAAAAAAAAAAAAAAAAAAGTCATAAAACCAAGAACAGTGGAACAGGCAGGGTGAGCTTCGTTTATATTCGCTAAAACATTTGTGGTTGTTTTCTTCAGAAATGGATCTTGGTGACATGATTGATTGTTCCCTATGGACCTTTTCCATTTATGCTTCCCATATATTCCAGTTACTTGGAGATATACAACGTGCTGATACAGGCAGCAGGACGTGTGTGGGAAGCCAGAATGGCTCTCTGGCTGCTTAGTACCCAGGCAGGGAGGCCATGCTAATGGCTACATGGAACTTCTAGGCTTGCACCCACTGGGGACATCTGCTACTGGAAACAGGGGACCAAACTTACTTCAGCCCGGCCAGCGGCTTTAGCCCACACGCAGGCTCACCGTTTTAGAGACATAAGGTTGTGCACACAGCGCCCTGCTCCAAAACCAGTTGCTGTGGAATGCACACGACTTGCGCTGCAGAGAGCCTCTGGTGTCCTCTCCAGACTGGAGAGTCCATTAATCCTGCTAATTGTCCTCACTGCTCTGTCTTAAAAATCCCTGCTTGCCCTCCCATGTGGATGCAAAGGAGCTCTCATCTTCAATTTGTGTCCAGTCCTGGCATTTGATGCCATTTGTGCTCATCAGGCTAATGGAGCTGTCAATTAAGCCCAATCCTGACTAGCTCTTAGCAATAATGGACACCTGGACCTGAACTTGGAGGAGCGTGGAGGAAGGTGTGTGCTCCTTAAGGCAACTGGCGAGTGATTGTCGAGTGACTGTGAAAACGGCAGCACAGACCAATAAAGTGAATGTATTTGTACAATCATATGTGCACAGTCTTACAGACTGAGTCTTGAGTGGGCAGACAACTGAATAGATCATGTAAGCATACAAGCACAAGCCCAGAGACGCAGCGTGATGCCTTAGGAAACCGAATGTAAGTTATGTGTGGCAGATCATCTGAGTTAACAGTTGAATGTACGCTGGCTTCTATTTCCACGTTCTAGTCCTGTAAGTATAGGACTTCACCCCAGGCCGCCAGGGGCCTCAGGAGTGGTTCCTAAGCATCCCATTACTGGAACATCTCCAGCATTTGAATCTAATTCTTTCTTGATTGGATGGAGGTGGCAGGAAAGTCCCATCTAGCTTGTAGCAGCAGGAGCTGCTTCCTCCTTCCTCCTCTTCCTCCTCCTCTTCCGTCTTCCTCCTCCTCATTCTTAAGGACTCATACCATATTTTGCATGGTTCAGAATGCCCTCCAAAAGCAAAGCAAGAGTCTAAGGAATTTTCTGCATTGCTGAGATGAAGAAAGCTTTCATGCTGTGACTCGCTGCATGTGTCTCTCATTAAATAATCCTCCAGACTTTAAAAAAAAATAGAAAAGGACACACCATCTATAGCTAAACATCAAACAATCAAACTATTTTTAGCCTTGCCTACTATTAAGAAATTAGATTCCACACATTCATCTTCAGTTATCTGGCTTTAGTAAAAGGACCTCGATAAAGAATGTGGATAAACAGAGCCAAACGTTTTCTGCCCAGTGGCTGCACTGGCATTCAAGAAGGCTCAAGAGTTTTCACACGGGAGAAAGCAAGAATTTTGGAAGACTGGCTGGCAGGGAGCACTGGGAATCACAAGATGGTTGTGCTTCCCTGAACCTCTCTTCAGATCATCCTGGGTTGCAGTGAGGTCAGACCCCAGCCTCAGAGCAGCTGAACCTCACAGAAGAGTGGAAGGGTAGATGGTCTTAGGTGTCAGCTCACTGTTTTGTTTTTTTTTTTTTTCTGTTGTGTTGTGGGATGCATGTAAAGAAGCACTGTGGAGGCAGACGAGCTGAAACTCCTGGAAAGAACAGTCTTCGGACTGATGTCTTCAGTGTAGTCAAATCTCCTCCCACATGTGCCGGCCAAGGTCAGCCTCAGGCTCACTTCTCTTTTTCCACTATGTCTATTTTCGCTTAATCCTCTCATGTTAGGAAAGGGAGAAGGTGAGGGCAGGAAAGGAGATGTGCATATCCCTGCTGAATGGAAACAGGAGGCTGGGAAATGACAGTCCCCAGATGTCCTTACATAGGCATCAGGATGGCTACCTGAAGAGAGATGAGGAGGATGGAGATAGAAGGTAGGTGTGGGAACTTGGGAGCAGAGAGGAAACTTCCCCAAACCTCAGAGCCAGGAGAAAAAGACACTACCAAGACTGTTGAACAACATGGGGCCACATGGAGCCCAGGATGGCCGTGAATGTGGCTTACCACAAAACTGGGACCTTGCTTAGAACATCAAAAGGGGTTCTTCAGGGTTTAGGGTTTAGTTTAGCTTTTTTCAGATCTGTGTCCATGTGTGTGTGTGCATGTGTTGAAAGAGGACCTCGTGTACCACCTCTACCAAGCACAGGGATTTCAGGGATCAACACCTCTGGTTTATGAGACACTGGGGATAAGACCTCTATAAGCATTGGTCTGGCCCTGTAACCACAGAATGACACCCAGCCTTGACTGTTCGGTTCTCAAGTGTGAACTTTAGAGATGACAACAACATATCACACCAAGAGGTTGAACACACCTGGACAGGCTCTAATCCCAGCTCGATTCTCCTCCTTTCGCAACACATTGATTTAGACCAGTTTCTCACGAGTGGATCTAATGCTCCCATGAGGCTTTGCCATTCTAGGGTACAAAGAAACTGGTATGACTGTTGGACAAAATAACCAGATTCTGGGTGAAGCTCTTTTGGAAGGAAACCTTCTTTGTTGCCACACTGGTCAGATGACTGAGGCTGGAGAAAGCGTGCCACTCTGGCCAATCAGAAGGCAGGGATGTGAAGACAGGCCATCCCTGCCACTTTGGTATAGCAGTGCCCAGAATCCTCATGTGGTGGAAGGATCAGGTATTTCCAGTTCTCTGTGGTGATGTTTTAAGAGTATCAGGTCATTGCTTCCATGGAAGCAAAAAATGGACTGAATTTATTTAATTTTAAGTTGAAAAGAGCAAATCTCTCTTGGAAAAAAACAGAAACACAAATTAAAGGGTTCTGAGCCTGGTGAGAGAGATACCTACTAATTATCAGCCTTTAAAGCCCCAGAACATTCCTCTGCCTCCTTATGAGAATCTGAGGTAGAGTGTCCGCTGTTTTCAGGAGCAAAGCAGCTTGAGGCCTGGTGAGGTGAACTCACAGGGAGACCGCCAAAAAGCTCACAAGCTTCATGCTCCCAGGGCAAAAAGACCTCGTGTCTTCTCTCCACTGACTTAAGACTGAGACGTACATTCACACACTCAATGAAAACCCTTTATAATCTTTATCTTAAGGGAACCACATGCATGTATTTATTGTCCTTACACATACAAGGATATGGACATTGTCCTATCAAAGAAAACTGACTTTTAAAATAATGATGAGTTATTCCTCTTTGTACCACTTCTCTCTGTGTTTATGACTTGGCTTGAGAAATTCTAGATTTTGATGATGAATGCAAAACATATTTAACTGGGACACTAAAGAACTAATGAGTGCTTGCCACTTGGTCAACCACAGGCAATCCTTTATTGACAGTCCAAGAATTCTGGGCTGGTGCTTATGTAGAAGCTGCCATTATTAATTGACCTCATAAATCATTACTGCTTCTTCATTCATTGACAGCTGTCATTTTGCAAGGTTCTCAATAGTCACCTTCGGGCATCCTTTCACAACTGAACCGCCCATTCCCCGAATACACAAAGAAGAAACATTTGGCATTAACCATATGCCAAAAAAGGCTAACACTATTTTTTGACACTGTAAAGAATCCAGAAAACTTAATGAGGTCGAATGTTTTGCTCTCTTCATTGCTGTTGATTTCCTCTTAAATTCAAAACAAAAGCAAATATTAAAGAGAGAGTCATAGGTTGGTTAAGTTACACAACTGCTGAGCTAGTCTGAAAGCACTTTTCTGAAGGAAAGACTTTTAAAAAATAAAAATAAAACCTGGAAACAAAGTGAAGCATAGATCATAGAACTTGAAATGTTTCAGAGTTTTCCAAAACACCCATGTAGAATTTATATGGGGTCTAGCGTCCCTGTGACGTGTATCTCTGCTTCCAAATGCTGCTGTTTTTGCAGATGTGTTCTATAGCCCTGCCAGCCTGTTCCTCTTATGGCTGAGAGTGTCCGTGGCGCCTCCCACAGCCTTCTACAAAGCTGAATTCTTTGTGGCACGTGGCTGAACACTGGGACCAGCTGCTGCCGGTTTACGGTGCCTGCACTGGGGACAGGAGCCTCCCGTGTCTTTCTTACTCTGACATGATGGCTGTACTTTAGTTGATGGGGCACACCTTCTTTTATGTGTTTTCTGCTATGAAAGGTGTACCGTGCTACATATGTCACAGCAGGGGTTCTCTTCACCAATAGGAGCAACTCAGTGCCTAGTTCAGCCATGGTAAAGCCACTGATAAAGATTATAGAAGCAAACATGCACACTGTCTGTGGCAGGAGAATAACTTTTGGTCATCAGTTGCTTGTCTATACAGTAGCTTCGAGACTAAGGAAGCATACCCATTGAGCCCAGCGAGATGCTAAGTTATCTTATTTAATGATTTGTTCTTGGGGACAATGGTCTTATGGAAAACCCACCACATGAGCCATTAGGATTCTCTCCATAGGTCAAGTCACCATTTTCACGTTAGTTTTCTGATTAAGTTAGAAAGTTCACCTATAAGACTTCTGGGAAGATGGCATCCAAAGCATGGGAAGTGTTTTCATGGGAACTGAATCTAGAAAAAAAAAAAAAAGAACTCAGAATGATTCTGGCCAGAGGGGAGTAGAAGGCTTCTTCTGGACACATCGCTTTGCCAGATAAGCAATGAACCCAGCATTGTGCTCCCTGGGGTGCTCGTCTGCCTGTCTCATTAAAGGTTACCGTCAGGAAGCTTTTCCCCTTGGCACCCTGTGGGCAAAGGCTTGGCGACATGTTGTGATCATTAAATGCTAATATTGAGCGCACGCACGTGCACACGCACACGCCAAAAAAGTGTTGAGAGGAAAGAGGGCAGCGTTTGCCTTAGAGACTTCAATGAAGGGCTAAGTTTCCACCCGCATTTTTAAGCACTGTCTGTTCAGCGCTTTGACAGACGTGGTCTTTGGCAGGTCAGAAGGTGCCCGTTGTGTAGGACAGCATCCATTTCCAAGAACCAAAAACAAGGATAGCAAATGCAAAGCTGGGATGAAGCTGACAAGACACAAACAAAGCTGGTCTCACTTGAGGCCTGAGAGAGAGAGAAAAAAAAAAACTGATTCCAACTTTTCCTTCTAATGAGAACTAATTTAGCCCTGAATTAGAAACAGGAATATTAAGCTGAGACAAATATTAAGTTCTAAGAGAGGATTTGCCGGCTTTCTGCTTTGATAGAGATGAAAAAGAGAGCAAGGTTTCCTCGCTTAGAAATGCAGTTGATGTGAGACCATCAAAATGGGCCACGCATGCACTCTCTTTGCTGTGGAGTGGCAGGGAGGCTTTTCGCTGCGGGCATCATCTCTAACTCATGCTTATTAAGTGATCCTGCTCAGAACGTAGGCTTAGAAACTGGGGGTGTCCCAAGCACATCTCTGAAATGCAGGCTGCTGTAGGGTAAGAGCCCAGCAGCTCATGCCTGCAGACCTGAGGTGTTTGGAAAGATGTGTGAAAGAGGCGCTGAGTGTATCCCCTAAGTTCTCTGAGGTACAGGGCTTCAGTAAAGTCGAGGAGCCAAACAGAATGGAATTCTGGGACAGCGATGGAAGTAAAACCGCACCTAGCATTTTCTGTGGAAAAGTAAGAAAGGGATGGAGAGTGTGTCGACGCAGTTAGCGGGGCCTCTTCCTCTTCTTTCACCTAGGGAGCAGAGTATACTTTTTTTCTTTTTGGTCTTCTAATGGGACTTTTCATCACCTAAAGGTTAAAAACAAGTTAATCCACACAAAGCCTGTGTTTCAGGTTTGTCAAACTGAAGAGAATTTCGCCTTCAATGTACTAATATGTTGATCTCAAGTCTAAAGCGATCACAGAGAGATACCCCTGTGAGGTGTGCCCAGGGTGGTGAAAACATGGAAACTGAAGAATGAAAGAGAAATAAATGCATTAAGTTGTTGCCACGATTTCAGAGACGTCCCCGGAGCCCATGACTCACAGAATTCCAATGCAACAATAGATTGTTGTACTTTTTCTCTCGGCCTGCAGCCGCCCTGCCGCAATGGCACACTACCAGGCCCATCTGTGTTTTTAAAGTATTACAGTAACAACAACAACAATAATAAGCCTAATTGTTTGAGTCTTAAGAAAAGACTGCATGAAAGAGAGAGGGGTGCATTAGTCAGTCCACAGAATAAATGATAACCTGCCCTTTGATTCAGTGTGTCTTTATTAGGTGACAAAGATTGGATCCATGTGTGTGTGATGCGGTGTGCCTCAGGCTAGGCCTCTGTCTGAGACATGGCACGCCCAGGTCAGGGCACAATAGGATCCTTTGTCTCTGCTCTAGGCAGGAATTATTTTAAGAAGAAGGAAAAAAGTCTAGAGAATGCATTTCAGTCTTTCAATCAAATTTACCTCCACCCTTTTCCCCAATAAAACACCATAAATAGTCTGAATTGGCGGCGGCGGGAGGGGGGTCTTTAAAGCTGACAAATATTTTTATAAAAATTCTGAAGACACCATATGGTCTGCTGAAGTCAGAGCTCTCTAGACTCCAGGGCTGGCCCTCCTACCCCTGTGTCAAACATTAGCAAGCACCACACACCCTCAAAGCCTTTGCTGTGTCTCTAGCTCTTGCTGCACTGAGATGTTTACTGTTGTTTCGCCCCAACAAGTGTTGGAACAGTTCCATCTCTGAGCCTTGAGAGCACTGTAACGCCACACCTGGACAACTCCCCTCTGTACAGTTGGCAGCGTTTTAGCACAGATGCCTTCCCCGGGAAAGCCGGTCCTGTTTCCGTTTAAACGTGAGAACATCTGTTGCGCAGGAGATGGCTTAGCTACCAAGCACTACCGACAGATTTCTCGCCAGCGAGTCTCATTCCTTCATGTGGTTTCTGTTTGCTTCTTTAAACAGCTAATTATGTTTTATTCTTTCTTCTATAAAAGCTAAATTTAGCCAAGTTTTATACTAATTTAAAACATTTTCTGGAAAGGACAGAGGGCTATTGTTTAAAAAGCGGCAGAGAGGCTGAGTTCTAGGTGGCTGCTCCTCAGAGGAGCAGGACGGGGAAAATGATCGTGGCAGTTTGTGGCTTCGAGTCTCAAATTTTATTTGATGTATGTGGACAAATAGCGATCCGGCCATAAATCAGTTACACTGCTACTCACATATGTATCATGATCCAGAAGGCAGGAAGAGTTGTTTCCCGGCTCTCGCCCGCCATGTTCTTCTCTTAGTGCGGTTGGAAGTGTCGCTGAAAACTGAGCGTGAAGGTTAGCCAAGGCGCTCAGATTGGCAGTACTGAGAAGAAATGAAGAAGCTGAGTATTCAAACTCTGTAATATTTAAATCCCAGATGCAGGGTGTGTGTGTGTGTGTGTGTGTGTGTGTGTGTGTGTGTGTGTGTGGTGCGTCATAAGTACAGAGACCACAGGACAATCTTTCATTGTCCTTGTTTTCTGAGCTCACCCATAGGCTGGCCACAGAGACCTGCTTGCCTCTGCCTTCCTGGAGCTGGATTACAAGCACACACACCATGTCATTTCCATGGGCCCTGGACACTGAACCCTGGTTGCGATGCTGACAAAGCGGGGACTTTACAACCTGAGCTGTCCCTTTACCCCAGCAATAAAATCTGAAAGCCAGGTTTTTGTCCCACCCCATCCCAGCTAGAAATCACCGAAGCTCTGAAACAGGGAATCGTGCCAGGCCAGGCTGGCCCCCAGCTGCAGCTCCCTTTGCTGGCTTCTTTTCATGGTCTTCAAGAGCGCAGCCAGTGGAGCCGGTTAGCATATGGGCAGCACGCTACTTTCATTATAGAAGCACGCTTTGGTTTCCTCTCTAATCCTCTTTATTAACTTCATTCTTTTTTTTTTTTTTTTTTTTTAAAAATGTCATTGGGTTAAGAATTTATTAAGTGTAAAAGATCATGTTTTGAACCAGCAAATTTAGAATGAAGACAGCATGAAAAGTAGGAAGAACACTGTGGTGGAAAGTAAAAGAATGAATACAGAAATATAAAAGAGAATGAATGCAGCAATGTCCAACAAAATGAAGAGGAGGGAGAAGTGAAGGACTCCCACCTGTGAGACTCAGTGGGCCTACTCAGCCATCTGAGATAGCCATCTCAGACCTATCTCCATCATCTTCCCTGACACTCACACAGTCTCCTTTCTTCCAAGAGTTTTTAAAACCCATCAGAGCTTTGACCCCATGAGTCTACACTGCCACACCTGGGGGACCAGGGTCATGAGAGGGCTCCAGGCCTTCAATGTCTGTGTCTCTGATGTGGCTTTTCTGCCACTGAAAGCCCATGTGCTCGTTTCTTAGAGCCCTCAGTTCACCAGGTATCTCCAAGACCAAGCCTCTCAACACTTGCCAAGACCCTGCAGGCTGTGAACGGAATGAACATCAAAGCCAAGCTTAGCTGAGAGATTTTCGTCTCCTCAGCTAAGCATCTTCTGTTGGTCAACTGGACATTGTATTCTGCAAATATGAAGTAAAGCTGTAGATGTTATCAACAGAAGGATAAGCAAGGTACATTCTCTGAACCTTATAGCCTAGTAAAATGTTCACAAATGTGTCTTGGCCTAAGATGAATGAATAGATAGCAGAACTTATGTCCACAGATCCCACGCTAATGCTGTGTTGGAGTAAGACAGGAGGACGAATAATTTCAAGAAATAAAAGGAAGTGAAGGAACCATTGAGAGGGCCATGGCTGAGCTAGTTGTGACCTACGAAGTCATGACCAACAAACCTGAGCTCTTGATCTCTCAAGACATCCTAAAAAGCTCTGTGACTCTAGCATGTCTTAATAAAGGGCAGATTTCTGGATCCTCCTATCTGCTGTTTGTCTTGGATTAAAATTTTACTCAGTAGGGTGAACCATGCCTCCAGGTTGCTATTCACCACCCCCAACAGCTGCTGGACAAGGACCTCACCTCTGCAGCTTAACCAGGGAGCACACGTGTTTCTGAGTCCTCATCTCACATGTGCAAAGTCTTTAATGTGCAGTAGTGATACCAGTGGCCATGTATGAATTAGTCCATTATGCCAGGAAGTTCGCTTTGGCAAGATGTGCTTGCAAGGAGGACTGCCCTTCACCGAAAAGAGGAGTCAGATATTGAAGTGGTTTTCCACTCGAAACGTGGTATGTGGTGAAAAAATAGTAAAACAGCAGTGCTTGCTCCTTTTCTAGTAATAAATCCTAAGGAGTGTAACTTACCAGGAGCCTCAACAGACACTCACACACACAAACACACTTGCACATGTACACACACACACATGCATACACACACACACACATGCATACACACTCACACACACACACACACACACACACACACACACATGAAAACTTGACTAAGCTGAGCAACCCGCCACTCATAACATGTTAGATGCTGGGTCCGGCAGTGAGGACCTGAAATCCTAGAAACTATGAGTCAAGTGGCCTCAGAAGACCACATCCTAGCTCTGGATGCAGTCTGACCCAGCTATGTTGATGTTCAGAAACACTGGCTCCTGCTATCAGGACTGTGATGGCCTGCCCCCCAGCACACAGCCCCCAGCACACAGGAAAACACAGCTCTGTAGATGGCATCAAGGCTGCCAAAGAACTGTTTAGTTCTCAACAGCTGCCACAAGATGCTCCCAATCACTAAAGCTCCCAATAGTCACACCCTAGGCCTGTTCCCTCTGTTAGTGTCTGTTTAGAGTCAAGAGCTTTGGTTGAACACACGCCACACACTATGTTCCCATTTGTCCATAGTTTCCTGTGTCTGTGTCTGTCTATGTGTGCATGCACTTGTGGGTGAGATATACCTGTATTCACATGTGTGTTGAAGCCAGAGATTAACGATGGTTGACTTCCTCAAGCACTCTCCACTTTATTTTTTGAGGCAGGGTCTCTCTCTGAACTGGAAGGAGCTGGTTGATTCAGCTATCCTGGCTGGCCAGTGTTGAGCGCACAATGTGCTCTCATCTCCACCTCCCCTTCTCTTGAATTACAGACATGCACCAAGCTTTGTAAACCCAGGTCCTTGTGCATGGATGACCCATGCTCTATCTACCCACTAAGCCATCTGACTGCATGTTCTTAGGCTGATTCTTTTGGCACTCCTCTGAGTGCATGCAATAATCATCTATGGGGTGTGTCTGTATCTATTGGAGACATACTAGTGAAAACCTAGAACCGGACACAGAGGCCATGAGGACAGTTGTGACCACCAGTGGGAGGTGGCAGCTCCTTGGTCTGAGAAGCAGGGGTGAGATACAGGGATGAGAGGCAGGGGTGAAGAAAATGGGTAAGCAGATGGTATAGCTTGGATCTGGAAGACACACGTGACTTGACCTCTAGCATAGTGATGGTGGAAAACCTTGAAGAGGCCAGGGTCTGGTGGGAAGCTTTAGGATATTGCCTCAAAGGACACTGTGGTGCCCTGGCTTCTTCCTCTCCGTCCTTTTGCACTGGCCATAGGAAAACAGGCCCCTCTGCCACACCTACCCACCATGGTTAGCTTGTCTTAAGACAGTCAAAATCAATAGGGCAACTGGCCAGGAGCTGAAACCTCTAAAATTGGGAAACAAAGCGATCTTTTCTCTCCCTAAGTTGAATGGCCAGGATATTTGTTAGCATAATGGAAAACTGTCTACCATGATGGAAGAGGGGTATGGAAAATTCAAGAAGTGAGAAAGGGTTCTCCAGGCATAATCAATTAACGTAAAGTAGCAGGAGGGGGTGTACAGTTTCTTATACCATAATTCTTTAGCAATGTGTGGCCGTCTGAAGAAATGAGATAGGGATAAAATTACCAGAAGAGGGACTTGATTTTGAATCCCTGTTCTGATCCTCAAGTTAGGAGCCATTTCTGTGAAGTTTACTCTCTCTTTTGGTCTATAGAATATATAACAGTACTCATCGGAAGAGAGCCATGAAGGCTGGCTGACACACTGCATGCTAAGTATCACTGAGTATTCAGTGAAGCACTCAGGGAAGGTGACTGCTGTGCATGGGGGGAGAGGCTGCTGGCTGGTCTTTTCAATCTCACGTGTGCAGTTTGGACCAGTGTTCATGAAGTATTTGCTTTGCAGAAAAGACCCAAGAGCCAACAATACTCAGATATCATGTTTGGGAAAGGGCAGAGTGCTCTTGCCAGTGGACAGCATCCTGAAGGCTCTACCCAAAGCTTATGTCTAAAATAAAAACTGTCCACTTTTCATCCCAACCCACTCTCCCTCTTTACCTTCATACACTCATTCATTCATATACTCAATAAGTATTTCATGTTTGTGGTGTAACTGTCACTTTATGGGGAGACAGATGAAAAGAATAAGAAGATTGTAAGTTAATACCAACCCACTTTTAAAATTCAACCCCCCTCACACCCTCTCGGCCAGCTCTGTGGTCCTTGCTGCCTCTTGGCAGTGCCTCTGCCCTGTGCCTGCCTTTGCTTTGGCTAGGCTCTCATTTGCCAGCTCTCCTTACATGTATGACCAACTGGTTTCTCACAGGGTTAAATCTGTTGGTACTGCTGACATGCTTACATCTCGTCCAGGATGTTCCAGTATTTAAAGAATTCAATAGAAACTTTCCAAGCTCCCTTCAAAGCTGTCTTGTACTGTCCCACCTCTCACGGTCCCTTCTGCACATTTAGGTGTTTACTATAAAGAGTTGGGCCATTATGGATGCAGTCACCTCCTCCTGTCACACTGTGCGTACTGCAGACATTAATAGTTAACCAGGGTGTCTCCTTTCTGCTGTACTAATTCAAGGTCTCAGGTCTTCTCCTCAATCACTCAGAGGTGTGGCTCAGGCGACCTTCTTGGCCACCCCACCTCTGGGCAACTTGTCAGGGAAAAAGGAGGTAGCATCGAACTTGGATTTAGGTTGTCTGTTTACTGTTGCTATTGAGTTGGGACTTACAGTTGTTGATTAACTCATCTTCAAACATCAACACTCCTTAACAAACCTAGACACTGGCTTCCAGACACTTAGAAAAATAATAATATTATTGAAATGGTCTTTAAAAGGTGAGTCACCTCTCAGCACAGGTGTGTGAGGATGGCAGCTAGCAAGCACTGTAAACTTCTTGCTATGTTTTCACCAGGGTCCCAGGTGAAAGGGTCCCACCAAGAACGGCAAAGGACAATGAAGGTATATTAGATAATCCCCCTACCATACAAAACCCAGGCGACTCCAACCCAAGTGTCCAGCAAATAACAGCAATGGGACTGCCCTCGCCAATTCTCTGCAGTTGTCTTCATGAGCTCCAAGCCTGCTCTATGAGCTGCTAGAACATGGAGCATCTCTTGCCTTGCAGAGCCAGCCAGGAAACTTCAGGGATGGGCTAGGGAGCGGGACTTTTAAATATGGTTCAGTCTCGATCTTGAAGCTCAACATGCCAAGCAATTGGTTCACATAATAGATTATGTGATTATTATATATCTTTAAAGGACGTATCATTTATCCTGAAACAACAGAGAACTGTGGTTTATACATGTTTGGTGTGTTTCAAAATTAACTGTGAAGTTTCAGAACTTCTCAGGGTGACAAAAACTCAGAGCTCTAAAGAACACACAGGGTGTGTGTATGTGTGTGTGTGTGTTTACTGAAGGCCTAAGAAAATGACAACAAAAGAGATATCCATAGAGAATATTAAAATAGAATTTTCCTGATGACATCCCAGTTCTTAGCTTCATCTCTTGAAGAACTGACACTTTGCTCCTCGTTTTTATCAGATGAATCATCCATGGAATACATTTTTAGAAATGTGTGTTATTTTTAATTATGTGTATGCATATGGGGTGGGGAGTGTGTGCAAATGAATGCAGGTGCCTGTGGAGGCCAGAGGCACTGGCTTCTCGGGAGCAGGAATGTGCACTGGTGTGAGCTGGAGAGTGTGGAGATGCTGGCAACCAAATCAGCTCCTCTGCAAGAGAATCATAAGTGTATGCTCTTAGCTGCTGAGTCATTGCCCCAGACCTGAGACTACTGTTCACTATTGTTTACTCACTGGTATATTATATAAACCTGTGCCATCTGTCCACTAGTGCTCTCGGTGCTCAATAAAAATGTATTGCTCTCGAAACATTGATCTGGACTTCTTGAGCACCATGAAATTCTATGGCAAAGACCATTAAATGTCAAGAACTTGAGAATCACTCCTGGACAAGGAGAGAAGGGATCATCATTCCTCTAGAATACCCTCTCTCTCTAGATCTGTACCCACTACCCCCCAAAATGTTTCTGGAGACATCCACTTCTGTAAGTCCAAATGGAGTTGGATCGTCTGGGTGAGTGTATTCCCAGGTACTGCACTGGGCCCAGCTTTGTGCTTTCCTGAACTGATTCATCATGGAGCACATTTTACAAAGAAACCCCTAAATGCATGCGTTGTGACAGACAGCCTGGTAAAGGACGGCTCTGAACTTGGTCTTTTACTAAGTTTAAGGGGAAGCCCAGTTCTCACCTTTTGCTTTTCAGTAACAAATTTCTCCTGGCTCATCTGCAGCTGGGCTGAAGGACCATATATAGATGCTTCCCATTGATTCAAGGACTTATGGAAGAAGACAGAAAGTTCTAAAAAGGGTTTGTTTACATGAAGTCCCAAAGAGATCTAGAGAAATAAACACAAGACTCTGGGGTACTTTTTGATCCCTAGAACTTATCAAAGTTCTGCCTGTTCCCTTTAGTTGACTTGGCCATGAGATAGAAGTAGTCACCATGGGAAAATGATTTGGACCATCTTCCCCTGGGGCTGTAGAGAGGACTTTACTTCTCTGACATTAAAGTTAGATTCATTTGCCCAGGACTGGGCCATAACCAAACATCTTAAACAAATTAATTTAATTTGACTTTATCCTTTCAGAGACTAGGAGCAAGTTCAAAGAACTAGAGCAAGGACGTTTTACTTAATTTTTATTGGCAGTGTTGTTATTCAGTGTTTATTAGAGCCATGTTAAAAAGCCAGAACTCAGCCAGGTAGTGGTGGCACATGGCTTTAATCCCAGCACTTGAGAGGCAGAGGCAGATGGATCTCTGAGTTAGAGGCCATCCTGGTCTACAGATCAGATTCTAGAACAACCAAGGTTACACAGAGAAACTCTGCCTCAAAAACACAAATAGAGAGCAACACTGGCTGCTCTTCCAGAGGACCTGGACTCAATTCCCAGCACCTACATGGTGGTTCACAACTATCGGTAACTGCAGTTGCTGGCCCCTGCATGCACTAGGAATGCATCTTGTACACAGACATACATGCAGATGAAACACACATAAAAATAATAAATAAATAAAAATAAACAAGCAAAGAAACAAACAAAAAGTTCAGAACCCTCGACCCGAGTGATACAATAGAAATTTCTGTAACAGTGGGAAACGTTCCTGACTCTCTGGAATTCATTATGGCAGCCGATATTCACATGCTGCTATGAGTGGCCTGAAGTGTGTCTCAACTGAGTAACTAACATTATCTATTAGTTCAAGTCACATGAAGCTAGTGCTGGGTTTAGGCAGGATCATGCTAAAGTATTGCATGGTTCTCAAACAAGGCTGCTTAGTTCACTTTTTTGAAGAAGTCATTTAAATACCAAGGACTAATTTTGGTTCCCAGAACTAGCTTAGATGTACTCATTTTAAAGAACACCTCATACCATTTGTCTGAGTAGCTTTTCTTTTTTCTGTGATAAAATACTCTGACAAAAGCAACTTAAGGTAGAAAATTACATGTTGGGGTACAGGTCAACATGGCAGACCATCCTGTTTGATTGAGGCAGCTAGCTAATCACACTGAGGTCACAGTTAGGAAGCACAGAGAGATGAGTTCCCATGACTCAAGCCTAGGAAATGAGGTCACCTACTTTGAGGATGGGTCTCCCCACTTTAGTTAACTTAATCAAGATAATCCTTCAAAGATGTACCCAAAGCTTGTCTCCAAAGAAACTCTAGATATTGTCAAGTTGACAGTATCAACCATCACATCATCATGAACAATTGTTTGTTCTGGAAAAGACATTGCCAGGACCAGCTGACCTGTCCATTTATTAGCATAGTGATTTGAATCCCTGAAAATCCTCCATGCAGTATATGTTTTGAATCTCTGAAGCATGCTTTTCTCAGAAAACATGTTTGAAGAACCTAGTCTGTGATAGATACTGTGTTTAGTCTATTCTTAGCAACACTATCATCTAAAAATATTCCTTGTATGATATTGTGTTTTTAAAAATGACCATCAATGTCAAGTAAATGACAGACACAAGCCAGGAGAACCTTATAAATTCAGGCTCTGAATAAACATATACAAGTTTATGTTAAACATATACAAGTTTAAGTTAAGTGTCTTTTGACCTGTATTCAAAAGAAAAGCTGGAGGAGCGATGAACTGTTTCCAGCTCTGTACCTACGCAAAGCATAGAACAAGAAGGAAGCCATCTTTAGCCTGGGGCTCTTTCCTGTCACCACCATCTCTCTCTCTCTCTCTCTCTCTCTCTCTCTCTCTCTCTCTCTCTCACACACACACACACACACACACACACACACACAACTTCTGTCCATGGGATTGGAAAACAAATTTCATCTTAAGCAAAGACACTACTTCTGTCTAACATACAAACAACAGGCTACAAACAAAGAATCTACACATGGCCTGTGGCCTGTGAGTTCTCTGTTGCAAGGACCATGATGAGGAATAAGACTAGGGCCACACTTGTCAGTCATTTAGTTCTTCATTGGGGCTTTGTGGGTCTGACTGCTTCCCTGGATCTACACTGTGCAAACTCTGATTCTTTAATTGGCTCAGTTTCATTCATGATTTCTTTCCCCAGTCTTACAAATTGGAAGTCAAGGTCTCTGAAATGCTTTAATTCACACTTTTCTCTCACTAAATGACTCGTGTCAGCAGCTGCTCTGTTGACAGCACTTTAGCCAAAGGGAAAGACTTGCTACTCTGGGAAAAAAGAATTGCAGAGAGAGAAAAAACACTCTAGGCTTCCAGGCCACCCCTTGCAGATAGCATGGCTGCCTTACTGCATCTCCGTGGAGTAGTCTTGATGGTCTGTGCAAGGTGCTGATGTCTCTGGGGAGCACCCATCTCACCTGCCTGACCAACGGTCTCAGCTAGAGGATATGGATGAAGAATGCTAAAATGCATCTGACTCCTTCTCAGAGAGAACAAAATCCTGTCTTCAATCCCAATGTTCCTGCATGATATTGAAGTCCACGAGGAGAGACTATTTCACATACCTTAACCTGATTTTCTCAAAGCAGTGGCTAAAAAGCCTGCCTTTATGAGAGGCTTCAAAGAGCTTTAGAAAACTCCAGTTTGTGTTTTCTGTCAACCAAAATGTTGACACAATTAATCAATAAATAGTAAATATATGGGATTTATATCCATATTAGCCACCCAAAACATTTGCCTTTAAAAAAAAAAATCCCTCTCACAGTGAAAGAATACATGTTCCTTTCCAAGTAAAGGAAATGTTAATCAAAATTATCCAAAATATCACCCTCTGGAGACAGCGTCTGCTAACAATTCATGCATGTTCTGCTCTTAGTTTTGCCTCTAATGGCCATGGAGAGAACACTTTAAATGCTAGAAAACTACATTGTTCCCATGGCCCGAAATGACAGCAGAGAGAGTGTCTTATGGCCCTTCACCTTGGCAAACACAGCCGATTCCTCCATGGTGACACTGTGTGCATAAGCCTTCTCCATGTATGTGTACACACACACACACACACACACACACACACACACACACTCCCTGTGCTAATTCAACATTCTCAGGCACCTTTCTGAGCTGTTTTTCTAATGCTAAAATATCCCATCTGCTTTGTGCCTCTAAGGAAAAACTGACAGAAGTCTGATATCTTGGATTTTCCCTGGCTATTATTAAGAAAGTATGTTGTTAAGCATAGCAACCAGGTCAAAGCACCAGAGCACTACTGTCTCCATTCCAGAGGCTAACAGTCGCCTCCTTATGATTGACCTGGGCCAGTCTCCCAAGGAGAAGCGTCCTTCTCTGCTTCCCATCACTGGCCGTGTGACTGCATCATTCTAGTCTCTGCTGCTGGCTCCACAGTGCCTTCTCCTGAGGCGTCTCTGTCTTCCCATGATGCTCTGTTCCTTCCATAATGTCTCTCTACCTTTCCTGGGAAGGCTATTTCTATTCACTCCAGGTAGAGTAAACAGCCCAAAGAAAGGATTCAGTCTTAAACTGAGTCCAACGGACCAATATGCTTGATGGGGGTGCTGATGGAAGCATGACGGAGGGGTCACTTACACAGGAGTGATCACACAGGTGACCGGGCAGCTTATGGCAGTGTGGGTGACAATTTGTGGAAGTTGCACCACTCCTTTGCAGTTCCTATACAGCTTGTAGGTGTCTACACATCTGAAGAGTCCTCCCTCTTCTAGCTAGTGGCTGTTCACTGCCTTGAAAGCCTCAAGAGGGGCCACAAGACTCTTGTGAGTTTCGAGAATATGCTGAGCCTTCTTCCTCCTACCACAAAGGAAAGCTGCAACCTGGAGGAAACAGCCACACAATATATAAAAATGCTGGTCATGCTGGATTAGGGGTCACACTAATCTTGATTATAGAGGTAAAGACATTACTTTCAAAAGCAGTCACCTACACCACTCCTGAAAATTAAAAGTTCAATTTAGCATGGCATGGTAGGTATGAGGAGCACAGTTCAGCCTGTAACACTGAGGAGGTCAGTCCCATTGGAGGATAATAAAAGGTCTGTCTTCAGATCCTCGAACCAAATTATCAGTGATATGAAAATTCCTGCAGTTATTTTAAAAGGATGAGATGGCTTGTGAACAGTAAGATTTCATGAAAATTATTGTGCTCAGATAGATCTTAGGCTCTATCATTCATATGCTAAAGCATTGAAGCCTTAAATGGTAAAGAAATATGAGGAGGCAGGGCCACTGGGAAGTCATTTGGTACTGAGGGGGAGCCCTCCTGAGAGGGATTGGCACCCTTCAAAGAGAGGCACCAGGCTTGCTTCTTCCCTCTCCATCTTATGACCATACAATGACAAGGTTGACAAGTACCAGGTGCAAACCAGGAAGCAGAATCCAATCTGATGGCCCCTTGACACTGGACTTCTCAACTGCAGGACTGTGACCAATAAATATTATTTGACTTGCTCTGTCTAGATAGCATTGGCTGACTAAGGTGAGGAGGAAGTTCTGGGGAAGAGGGATGGTTGAGATTTTTCAGTCCAGTAAATAGAAGACTTCTTCACTAGCAAATCCTCTGCTCACTGTCTTACCCATCTGCCGTCCCAGAAATGCTCAGAGCTCTGGATCTCACAAGAGTTGCCCATGTGTCTTTTCTCACTTCCACACCTGTGCACATGCTGCTTACTCTGGAACAGCTCTTGTTCTCTTGCCACCACCACAGATCAGCACCCAAGTCACCCTTCCATCTGCCTAACCCTGATATCACTAAGTCCAGGAATCCTGAACCTCCCAAGAGAATCAGTCCCCTCTCACCAGCTGCCGCCATAACTTTTGTGAATACTGACTGTTAGCCTGAAGCATCCAAGGATAGAGGCTGCAGCCCGTCTGGATTCCCAACAAGTGGCCAGAGCCTTGCTCTTGGTACCTAGTCCCTGAAAGGTTGCTGAAATTTAGTTTATCCGAATTCTCAAGGAAAGGAAACGAGAAGACAGACCCAAGGACGGCCTGGCAGAAGAACAGCACTAAAAGATGAGCTGGTGGCCAAGCTCTTGTCAACCGTCAACCGTGCTGAGCTGCCACAGGAGGAGGACACAGCCTGCTGTGGAAGGGACCTGTTAAGTAAGGGCCCTGATTTGTGAGGTGGTTTTCATGCAACAAAACTGAAAAAAAAAAAATCAATACAACAAAGCCATCAGATCTGCAAGGACAGGTGTAAGGGACCATAAGGGAGATCCAAACATGGACTGCACAAAAAGTCCCACACAGCAAAACTGCATCCAGATTTGAGCAGGAGAGGCGTGGCTGAGCAGGGGAACTGAAGGTGAGAGGCCACAGGCAGACCCAGAGAATGTACTGAGTGAGTTCCAGACACACTGCCAGTGAGGAGAGGTGAAGGGATATGGGCCCAAGGAAAAGACAGAAGCCATGGACTAGGGTCAGAAAGAGTGATTGCGACTTCACTTTTGAGTGAAGGAATTGCTCACTAGACCCAGAGTGGAAGACACCTGCCTTGTCTTGGGAGCCTATCTTCAGTTTGGTTTCACTGTGGAATATTTTGAGACACCCATGGGGTGTCTCAGCTTCATAAAATTAAAAACGAGGGCTTGGAGTTTGGGACTGCAACTTTTTTTTTTAAATGACAACTATAATTAGAGTTTTGCTTGAAGTCAAGTTCCGACTTTGGAAAGGTGCCTCCTGTTTTTATGACATCATGACCTTAAAATGTCCATAACTGTCATCAAGAACAAGCAGAGCTCAGCTCACTTTTCTAATTTCCTCACAAGTTCAAGTGCAAACTGGAAAGAAGTGAAAACCACAAAGCTAACGGACAATGACAGCCCACCTCTTAAAGAATGCAACTTAAATATAGATGTTGCGTCTGTACGGTTACACAAGATGAAAGAGAAGCAACTACCCACAGTGCCTGATAGTCTTGTCCTTTCCTTCCGGGTCGGAGCTACACAGCCACCTGTCCTAACAGCCGGGGGCACGCTGTCCTTCAGGAAGGATAACCACGGGGCTGCAGAGATGGCTCAGCGGTTAGGAGCACTCACTGATTGTTCTTCCAGAGGAGCCTGGTTCAGAACCCACATGACAGTTCAAACCTGTCTGTAACTCCAAGATCTGACACCTTCACACAGACAAACATGTAGGCAAAAAACCAGTGCACATAAAATTAAAAAAAAATTTTGGAAAAAGGACAACCAAGGCCCTCACTGTATCGTGTTGAGGAGAGGAAGTAAGCATAAGGGGATGGCACATAAATAGGACATTGGTACATGGATAAGGGCCATCTGAACCTGGGGGTTTTCACATTCTTCACTTTGCCATCCTGCCAATTATCAGCTACATTAACCATCAACAGGAAATTGTATATCTTCTTTTGGACTTGCTTTCTTCTCCTATAAAATAGATTTTTTTTTTAAGAGGGTGGATAGCTTCAGAGAAACGATGTCAGAGCTTCACCTCTGGCTACCACACTCACACATTCAAACACACGTGCACATACCCACACACAAGCATAAATCATGTACACACATCATCATAAACATGCTGTACACATGTACAGACACATGAAAGGAAGTTAGTTCAGATATATTCCACAGAATGCTTAGACCCAGAAGAAGCCAGTCTCAAAAAAAAAAAAAAATCCCACTATGTGGTTCCACTTAAAGAAGGTACAGAAGAGTAATGAAGCCACAGAGACATGGACTAGGTAGATGGCCAAGGATGAGCAGGACACAGAAATCTGAGTTGTTAAAATATTGTTCTATGTCAGTTAAAATAAGAATGATCCGGGGACAGATGGTGGCAATAGCCACAGAACGCCATGCATGTGCTCAACCTACCTCATATGTACAGCTAGCAATAGTTAAGATGGAACATGGTATGTTAGGTATGGTTTGCCATTAACAAAGACAGAGGGGAGCGAGTGCTATTTGAGGACGCCATGCTGTTCGTACAAAAGGACCTTATACAGCTTGTATGAACGCACTGTTACTGGAGAGCAGGGGGCCTTGGGACCCACAATTTTCTCTGTAGGTTTTTGCTTAGAAGCCAAAAGGACCATACGAATTCCAAGCGTTAAGACTTTCTTCAAAAAGTCACCCAAGGGACATAGCCAGGTGTTCCCAGGAAGGCATTGCCGCCACTGAAGTATGAGGGACAAAGTGGGATAGTGCTCACAAAGGGTTTTGTTTTCCTGCCTGTTCGGTGTGGTCAGAAATTGGCAGAGGTCTTGGTGTGTCTGGTTGGAATCTGCTTCTCATGGGTGGTGCCGCGAGCCTCAGGGCTTTTCCTTCTTGCTTCATCTCATCATCCAGGAAGAGAACAGTGTAATCCTTGTTCCTAGAGACTTGCCCACGATTTGCCGTCAGACAGAAGACAGCCTTGGGGTCTTTGGAAAGGTTTTGGTTGTAGAATGAGGAAACATCAATAAGTATTTACTGAAGGGGTGGGAGTGAGGCTGTAACTGGCTCTTAGCTGCTAGAGAATAGCTTTGAAAGAAAAGAGTTGAGGATTCCCAGTACCGGAGGGAAAAACAATATGAACCAACATGTTGAAGGCAAAGAACATTTTTCTTCTTTGGTAGTGATTTTTCCCAGCATTTTTTTTTATTTTTTAATTTATTACAGTTCATTCACTTTGTATCCCAGCTCTAGCCCCCTCCTTCATACCCTCCCAATCCTGTCCTCTGTCCCTCTTCTCCCCTGCCCCTCCCCCAGTCCACTGATAGGGGAGATCCTCCTCCCATTCCATCTGACCTTAGTCTATCAGGTCTCATCAGGACTGGCTGCATTGTCTTCCTCTGTGGCCTAGTAAGGCTGTTCCCCCGTCAGGGGGAGGTGATCAAAGAGCAGGCCAATCAGTTCATGACAGAGACAGTCCCTGTTCCCATTACTAGGGAACCCACTTGGAGACTGAGCTGCCATGGGCTACATCTGTGCAGGAGTTCTAGGTTATCTGCAAGCATGGTCCTTGGTTGAAGTATCAGTCTCAGAAAAGACCCCTGAGCCCAGAGATTTTTGTTCTGTTGCTCTCCTTGTGGAGGTCCTGTCTCTCCAGGTCTTTCTATCTCCTCCTTCTTTCATAAGATTCCCTGCACTGTGCCCAAAGTTTGGCTATGTGTCTCAGCATCTGCTTTGGTACCCTACTGGGTAGAGTCTTTCAGAGGCCCTCTGTGGTAGGCTCCTGTCCTGTTCCCTGTTTTCACCTTCTTCCGATGTCCATCCCGTTTGCCTTTCTGAATGAGGATTGAGCAGATAGTGAATATTTTTGTAGCATCTGGTCGTCAGACATGGGCTTGAATTCATTCTGATTTCTCCATCTGAACTCTGAGTGTGGACTTCCAGAAGGCTTTGCTGTTCTGTTCAGTATGCTAATCAAAGAGCCAAATTAGGGTCGTCAAAGGATCCTTCTCAACAATTAGCCATTAAATGAGTGTGAATGAACGAGTGAGTGAGTGAATGAAATAACATAGATTTTTTTGTGTCTACTTATTGGTGTGCCTCACAAATATAATATATTACTATAAAATGCGCATGCTTCCTTCTCAATTTCACTCAGACCTAAGATGCTTCATCTGGAATCATCTCTTTTCTAATATTTTTTAAACTAGCTTTGTTTAGGTATAAGCCTGAATCTAATGTGTTCAATTTTCAAGCATCACTTACCAAAAATACCTGCCACTTCCTAGAGCTGATTCTGTTTCAGTTCTATAATGAGACCACTCAATCAAAGAAGGAAGTATTTTTATCTCCATGCTAATTTGGTCAATCATCACCCCTCCCTGAAGACAGAGGCTCCATGGGGAATGAGCCAGATGTTTGGTGGAGAACCAGGCCTCTAAGAAAGGAGTGGAGCCCTCCCAGCACACTGAAGCAAGAGACAGGCCAGTGGTGCCTGGTGAGCAGAGAAGAGGGACCCCTGCCAAACTTCATAAATGGTGTCATATATGTATGGTCCAGGAATTCCAAAGGGCCGATAGGTCCTGTGCTCCCCAGCAGCCTGGCTCACCTGCCAATGTAATCATGATGAGTGTCTTGCCTACATTCTCCTTTGTCACTAGATTAGACCCTTTCCTCCAACAGCTTTCTCTCCACCATCAGCACTTTTCACAGACTGAACTTGCAGTCCCTTGCCAAGGATTGGGAGGTTTTGGTATGAAGGAAAGCAGTTTGGGATCCTGACCGGGAGCACACATTCAGGAACTGAACTGCTTGAGTTCTAATCCTGGCTCTGCTTGTTGTGTTCTCTGACGTAGGGCGAGTTCATGGGCGGCCGTGCACCTCAGTGTACTTGCAGCTGTGCGCCTCTCAGTGTGTGGTGGCAAAAACCTGTACCTGTGAGCTATACCTCTCAGCCACGGTTAGAAAGTGAAAGGAACTTGTGTTTATAATGACTTGATACATTATGATAGCTCTGGCATGTACTAAGCATTATGACTCAACTTCACCTCCATATTTTATGCATCTTATTCAGTGTGGTTTAGAAATTTATAAAAGATCTACAGTACAGCCCTGGAAATTAGAAAGTCAGTGCATCACAACAAAGAATAGAATCAAGGCTTTTAACAAGATCCCAAGGTATAGATTAAGAATTATTTGTCCGATAATCTGTGAAGCACAGACCTTCCACATACACCTTGTAACTGGTAGTGATGGTTTCAGGCACAGCCAGTGTAAACTTGGCAAGGCTATCATGAGCTGGCAGTTTAGGTTCAAAGGTCAGAGGACAGTTGTGATCGTATGTCAGGAAGTGTCCTTTAAAGTTGAGATGTGTCCTCATGCCATAACGTCCCCATGCCATGTGCATCAGGAAAAGAACTTTAATACACAGCTATGTCTCCAACAGAGCCTGACGTTCACATGCAGTCTGGCCTGGGTCGAAGCCAACGTTGATTCCACGTGTTATACTTCTGTGCATGCATCTGAGGTCAAGACGAGCCACCTTACAAATCGACTCCAAGTTGCAGGGATGATAATAGGCCTGTCTTGGGGAGCCACCAAATTCTACTTGAATTATAGTAGTTGCATGAAAACTAGAGAATCCAGGCAAGCTAGCTAACGCCCCACCTCATTTTTTTCTGTCTCTACCAAAAGTGAGAGAAATCTCAAGGTGGTGTCACTTCACCTTTCCACCAAGCAGGAGCAGCCCTGACTTAACTCAGAATCCCCAGCTCTGTCCAACCTCTCTTTCATGGGCTAATGCTCAAGTAGCCATGCACTGAGGGCCGGCTTGTAGAATGCTAATGTGAGATTGTGATTCTCGCAGTTCAGCTAAAAGCCTGAATGACTGCTAATGTGGCCTTCTGTCTTGGTCCCCAGCCCCTCAGGCTAAGCAGCAGGATGACTTCTCCTGTACTCTGGCCCCTCTCCTCTGTACAGCTTCATAGCTCTGGGGGTCCATTTCCACCTTATCTTTTCCATCTGCCTTCTCTTCCCATGGCTACCACAATCCCTCACCCAGACATCTCCAAACCTTCTCATTGGCTCAAGGCCTTCGGCCTCGACTCACTTCTCCTTCTCACTGTGATCTCAGCCTCTTCCTGAAGCAACACTGCTCACACATTTTGTCACTCAAAATCCCTGAATGATGTCCACCTGCCTGTAGGAAGGGGGTTATCAACCCCCTCAGTTATATAGACTGAGTTATGGTGGTTCTAGAATACCGGAAACAGAAACTGCCTGGGCTCACAGCATCCATGCTGCTTTTGACAGAGTCCACAGCATGGCTCTGCCGCCTTACAGGCTGGGGGCTCTGAGTCTTACTGTCTGACCCTATATATCTGTGTGAGGTGAGATCACCCATGGTGCCTTTCCCCAACGGTTGTGATGAGAATTCAATGAGATGAGACACAAGGACTCACTCAGGCTCTGACAACTTCAAAAGGCTGCTTTCTCCCAGAGCTGGCACCTCCTCCATCCCCCACCCTGCATGGGCCTTGTCTTCCTCGGGCCGTGTGTTCTGCAGCTGGCTCCCAAGTGTGCCATTCAGTGACATCCCTGCATTCCCTCTCTTCCTTGGCTGGCTGTATCATATGGTCTGTCCTAGCTGCCTCTCACTATTCGAGTACCCAAACCCTCTGCTTCTTCCAGACACAATTCACGCACCATCTCCTCCTCTAAGCTTCCCCAGCCCTTCCAGATGGGACCCATTACTGCCTACCCCAGGCTCCTGTAACCTGTGGTTTACAACTTCTGATCACATCCATTGAATCCTTCAGAGAGCAGTCTGCCCTCCCCCATTGGACTGTCTATCTGTTAAGAGACAAGACCCTACTCAAACTCTGCCTCTCCCTCTCCCCAAATGCACAGCATAGGACTTAGCGCATGGAGACTGCTTGCTCAATGTTAATTGAGTGTACAATCCTTATGCTGATTTCTCCAAGCACTTTATCGAATGTGTTAATGACAAAGCAGGAGAGATCAACTGCTTCCCTCTCCCAGACATGCAAACGCGCTGCCACTGAGCTGCAGTACTGCATTTAGCTGCAGATCTGGTGTCTGACACGCCACTAGGCTCTCTGGTTTCAGCTCACTTGTTGTGTCAGAAAATCAATCAGAGACTCCAGTGAAATCTTCAAGCTTTCTCCCATATCTAGAGCCATGGTAAATAATTCATGTCTCTTCCTCACACCCCCTACAGAAAAAGAGAAAGAAAAGAAAATCCTCTCCTATTCTTGAGTAACTTTCAGGATCTGTATTATTACCATGCTTTTAATGAGTAAAAGACAACCTATATTTCAGGATAAAAGTTTTCTATTTCCAAAAATTAAGATGGGAAGAAGTTGTTGATACTCCACACTTCAGACCCCTAAGGTCTGAAGAGTAACGCTGGCCTAGAAAAACTGAATTCACAAGTGTGGATTCAGGGCAAATTCTGAAATGGGTCACTAAGGACATTATTGATGTCTCACATTTGTTTCCCTAATTCTGGTGACACCGTCCATTTGGTCAAGGAAGTACAAACACAGCAATAGATAGAACCAAATTACTCATATTAAAGCAGGAAGAAGAGGTTATATTTGCATATATTTCTCTGTTGGCCCTTCAAATTCTTTTTACTTCAGAGGCTCATCACAACAGTCGTCCTTGAGGAACAGGAGTCTTCGCTGCCCACTTGGGTTCAGAATGGGCAAGGTATAAAAATGACGTAATCATCCAAGGAAAGTGGAGGAGCCGTCTCAGTAGGACACTGCTCTGAGACTCTCTTCACCTGTCTGGCATTTCCTACACCCCCCACACACAAAGTCACTCCTTTCTCCCCACTGGCTCACTACTCTTTCCACTGAGGTCCCTTTCTTCTAAGACTTAGAACTTAAAGTGCTCTCAAGTATTGAAAAGCAAACCAACATATTATGAAAATGTAATATTTTTCATCAGTTTTCTCCATCATCCTTCTGATACTTTAGCAAGAAAAATAAAATAGCTCACATACCATTAATTGAGCAACTGCAAAGAGTAAGTGTGCTCTGAGTGCTACCTCATAGCTCGTGTCATTCAGGCATCACAGCAGGGATCGCTGTCCTCATTCTGGATCTGGAAAAACAGAATGAATGGCCAGCCAGTGAGACACACAGGGGAAGCGAGACCTCCACCAGCTCTGGCGTCCCCTTCCAACAGGCTTGTTTTGCGATCCATGTTTCCTGGCTTTACGCCAGGTCTCTTTGAAGGTGCTGACATTTGAAGGGCATTTGATGAGGGGCTGCCTTCTTGAGTAAAGGATCGATTCAGACATGCTCAAAAAGGAGCAGGAGGCACGTGAGTCAGAATGCCAGACTCAGGCCGCACTGCCTGCTGGGACTTGAGGCAGGAACACCAGCTGCCCCATGAGGAGCTCACTCCCCTGCCTCAGACACAGCTGACCAGTGCTTGGCTACCTGGAGACACAGATTGGATCCTGCTCACCAGGCCCTATCACCCAAAGGAGAGACAAGGCTGGAGTTGAGTTCCCTGTGCCATCCTTTCGTTCACCCATTTTAAGCACATACCACATGAAGAGTGACTTCAGTCATGTGCCAGGGCCACAGGGACAGATGTGGGGTCTCCAACGCACACAGTGAGGATGAAACGCCACTCTACCAAATGGGTCTACCATGAGTTTCCGGTGCATATTTAAATAAACATGGTGACATCCGGGTGGAAATGCTACCTCCCTCATGGCGGGAGTTTGTCTCAGGCATCCCTGAAGAGGTCATGCTATCAGAACAGCCTTCCTGCCCACATCCTGCATGGCACGGCCCAGGACGAGCCACGTAAAACACTGGCCTGAATGTGTCCGGTCAGAGAATCTGAATCATGGAGGGTGAGATGCCCTCCACAGGCCAACAGTGAATGAATCTTGCAATCTCAGCTACAGAAAGGACCTGGTTGCCAGCAGACAACCTCACCTAGGCCAGGACCTTGCTCTTAGCAGCCACAATTGGATGGAGAGCCTCCAATTGCCCTCGGCACAGCCTGGAAGATTTTTCTTCCTCTAGACCACAGAGCATATTGAGTCATAGTGGGTTAGCCCATGTCTCTTGAATGTTCCAAGCCTGAACAGCCACAGAGACTTGAGCCTATACGTCACTCCATTGACAGCCCCGGAAAGAACATATGGTTTAGATTTTTAGACAACGCTCCATGTAAAAAGCCTTTCTTTTTATAGAGGCATATTTTTAGTCTCTCCAAAGCTAAACTCTGAGCTGAATTTAATCCATATAGCACTCTATTCCAATCAAGAGCTGAGACACAACTTTGTGTCAGAGTAATACATTGTTAACTGATATGTCAGAAAATCAATTAATTACTTTTAAGAAGCAGTTAAGAGAAGCCCTACGATGCTGCCACTTGAATTATTAAAGACCATGATGTAAAGGGTCCCCATGCCTACCCTCAACTGAAACCCAGTGTTGGAGGGTTGTGCAAAATCCCATGCTGTCATGGTCCCCATGGAAAATAGTATAAATCTGAATGACAAAAGTAATAATGGTAATAACAATAATAGAGAAGTGACAAGCCTTAAGAAGCTTGTGTTTGGTGGAAGCAGCGGTCAGCCAACTCTGCTCAGCGCTATCCCAGGCAGTTGACTCCCGTATTGAGGTTGCGTGCAACACAGATCATCCGGGCAGTCTGCTCCCACATCAATGCTGTCTTTCATTTGCAGCTGAGTAGCCTGCCTCAGAGCCCTGCGGGTCTGTTCCTCTCCAGGGCAATATACTTCTCAGAGAAGACTGACTCACTGCCACGATGTGAACATTAGGAGTCAATGACTGTGTGAACTCAAGGACCAGCCCACCCAGTGCCCAGCATTGGCCAGAAGGGTGAGGACTCAGTTCACAGTGCCCAGAGCCTTGAGAGTGCTTCAGAAGGCTCCCTTAGATATTAAAGAGTTCAATGGGGAGGTTAGCTTCGCTCTGACAGAGTGATAGAGAAGACTCAGGAGGAAGCCCCCATTGTAAGAAGGAAGTTAAGCCCTTCACACCCTGGTTTGTATCAGCTTGAACTGCTTAGCGGAGCTCCAGTCACTATGCACATCGTCCTATATATCTGAAAAGAATTCTTCACTGACCTGGAGCTTCGAGACTTGCCTTGGACACAGCTTCCTCAAAGACAGAGAAGGCATCTCTACCCAACTCCATCTATGCCCCAGAGACAAGCAAAGCAATGGAAGTGAGATGTGGTTCTTGTCCCACTCCTTTGGTTTTGGTTTTGCCAGCAATGTTTATCAAAGAGAAAACCCATGCATTTGCATAAGCAAGGCATGAGTGTGGGGAGGAGGCCACTGCTGGCCACTTGTGGTTACCACTGTGGTCTTGGGGTGTTCTTTAGGTTATTGACCTCTCCACCCTCTGAAGCTCTGAAAGCCCCAAGAGTGGAGGACTCAGGGAGGATGCCCTGTGGGGGTCTGGAGTCCTCCAGTGACAAAGAACTAGCATCAGGGACAGGCAGAAGTCAGCTTTGTCTCCTCTAATGACTAAACACTGGATCAGACACGGAATCATAACTAGATAAGACAAAGGCAGTGGTGGGAATGGGTCCAGTGAGGGACTTGATGCCAGGATAAGAAGTGAGATTACTTCAGCTCATACTCTCCTAGCTGACAATTGAGCAGCCATGACAAGAACTGAGAGGTGGAGGGAAGTGGTCCTGGCAAAAGGAAAGATGTTAAAATGTTCTGAGGCAGGAAGAGATTGGTGTATCTGGGGTCAGAATAAGGACCATGGCAGTGTAAACTGAGCAAACCGTGGTATCTAGGTCAGGTAGTGGCTCGGCCGGCTTCCTAAGGGCCTGGGATTCTGTGCCCAGGAAGAGTCTGGGTGGAGAAGAGACGAGACGTGCTCCAGTCTCCTTTACTCTGATCATTTGACTGCAGTGGGGCAGGGGCAGGAGCTGTCAGGAGGATCAGGCAGCCATCCAGAATGAGGTGGGGGAAGACAGCAACCCCATGGAGCAGCTGGAAAGAACGGCACTGCCTTCCTCCCAACCATAACCTGCAACACTGAGCCACTGGCAGACCACTCCTCTCTCCAGGCACATCAGGTAGAGGACCTCAGCTCCCTCTCGGTCTCATGGATGCAGGATTCCTAGACCTGTCAAAGGCAGGGATCTGGCCCAGGTCCCCCAGGTGATAGACACTACAGCTGCTCTCCTTGATATCCCTGCTTCTTACACGATCCCACAGATGTGTTTGGATGCTTGCTGTAAAGTGTTAGCCAGCCAGCATCCGTGGGTCCCACTCCACCATGGGAGCTTACAAGCCTGGTTAAAGACATCACCTGAACCCTAATCTGACAGCTCCTACTGTGCCCGAGAGCTTTAATAATGGCTTTTTGAGCCCTTGTGACCGATCTTGTACTGAAAAGTCGTGTTGTTTCTATATAAAACATCAGTGTGAACATTAGGAGTCAATGACCATATATGATGCAGGGAAACCCAGGTCCAGATGAGGGCCAAAAAGTGAAGACTGAGGTGGTTGCTCACAGGCAGTGTCCAGACTCGGTACAGTGTTGCAGCATGCCTGCAGAGGTTCTCAGATGACTGCAGGCTCCCCGGGAGGTGGGAGACAGATCTCTGTCGTGTGTGTGTGTGTGTGTGTGTGTGTGTGTGTGTGTGCGCACGCGCGTGCTCACAGAAAAGCGGATGGTGATGAATAATAGATTCGGGAGGGGGAATAAAGAGGAGGAGGGGGAATGCAAAGAGAAGGAGAAGAGTATGGGGGTAGGAAGAGGAGAGCCATGACGGCAGAGATCATTTGATGAGAGGTCTCAGCCTTGTCCTCAGGTCACCTTTCCCACGGCTACTCACAGGTTACCAATCACGTATCTCAGTGGACTGCCTCTGCAGTCAGAGACCGGAGGATGAACCAAGGAAGAACTTGGACTCTGGGGTGGAGACTCCCTTCTGAAACTCCCTTCAGGTCTGCAAACAGAGCTTTTTCTTTTTCTTTCTCCTTCCCTTTCCTCCTTCCTCCTCCCCTCCCCCTCTTCACCCCCCTCCCTTTTTCTGATATTGCTGATAGCACCGCAGGGGCCTCTGTGCCCAGCATAGGGGTCTTGTCCTCCTCATCCTCCTACTCTGTCCCCACCTCCCTGCTTTCTAGATTTTTATTACAGTAGCAGAGTAGAATTTAATAAAAGAAAAGAGACAGGTACAGAGAAGAGAGGAGAAAAGTAGAATAAAGAGGCGACAAGGTTAGAAAGGTGTCTGAAGCTCCAAGGTTGGATCTGTTCGCACACTAAGAAGTATAGTAACACAAGCACTAATTCTCCTTTCAAGGGCTGACACTCGGCTTCAGAGATCCACAGTGTAAGTGAGGGCAAAGTGGGCCTCATGCAGGACCTGGCATTCTGTGCATGCACACAGGCTGAGCGCAGCCACTACTCTAGGGCCTCGAGAACAATCCAAGACGAGGTATCCAGAATATGGAAAACAAAATGCATAAGATGCCTACCCCAAAGATAAGAAACAGAATTATCCATCTTCTTCTGTTTCCTCGTGACCGTGTACACGGACAAACATGCATGCATGCATACAAACACACACACACACACACTCACACACACACACATGTGCACACATACCACACACATATGCACGTATATGTGCTCAAACACATGCCCCAGTCCCCAAAAGATCTGTTCTAGCAGAGAGATCAGGCCTCAGTTCCTCTTTCTTTAGAATTGAAGAGAAGCCTTTTCATCTTGTCAATCATTGGTCCCACTTGATAAACACGCCAAAGTTCAAAGACTGGCTCTGACAGAGGGCGTTTGGAGAGGGGTGATAAAATTGTGTCTGATAAAATAACACGAAAGGCTTCATCAATACAGATCTACAAATTGAGAAGGTGGAGCTTGGGCAGGGAACCCGTGTTATCTCCACGAGGAGCACCAGAAGATAGCTGAAAGAACAGAAGGCATTATCTGCCTCCGCACAAGGAGCAGCACCTCCCCCCGCCTGTCTGCAAAGTCCAGGAAACACCTTGCAGGGAGGTGATGCAAGGCGGCCATCCAGGCCCGCAGTGGCAGTTAGAATAGTGTTGTAACACAACATTGAGCAACGCCCTCACGGGGCCGCTCTGTCCCGAGACACTTCTCCTGGGGAAAGACAAATAAAGATACTTTGGGTGTCTTTTTTTCCTTTGGTTCTCTCCCTTATTTCAGCTTAGGTCAGTAAAGAAAAGAAAGAAATGTCCTTCCTCTCCCATGCCACTTAAAGATAAACATCCAAGGAGATGGACATTTTGTCCAGGAAGACGGTCTCTTTGTCCCTCGGTCCAATGTGACCTTATTGAATACGTCTCTCTCTTTTTTTTTTTTTTTTTTTGCTTTTAACTACTAAAGAAATAAGAAAAAAAATCACTTGAGATCTGAGAAGATGGTTAATGCCAGCTCCTTCTCCATCTTATTGTACTATATCTTGAAAATTTCAAGGAGCTCTTCCTGCATGTTTTTCCAGAGATGAGGTCCTTGGGACTGGAGTTAAATCTGTGAACTGCTATCAGGAAAGGATTTGGAAAGAGAAGATGCCCTCTGGAGCTTTCCAGGAGTCATTTCTAAATTTCTTCTAGATAAAATGTCACAAGACCCTCCTGAGTTTAGGGAAGTTGCAAAATGGCTGATGGAAGAGGCAGGAGGCTGCAGAGGAGGGTGAGACACCCTTCACAGAGGGAGGGTCCCGGGTCTGCAAAATAAGGGACCTGGGTTAAGTTAACTCACTCTCTGGAACCCCCTTGCTCTCTGCAAAGCACATAAATTCCATCAAATGTCTGCCCCAAGGAAAATGATTAGCAGTGCCTTCCAGAGAAAGTGGCCATTGGAACAGATCTGTTCTCTCTCTTGTTTTATGTTCATCCTTTCGTCTGGGTGAACAGCTTTAGCACATCAGAGTGCTTCAGCAGTCACAGCTAAGTTCAGTCTTCTCTGTAATGTTTTGAGGATGGCATGGCTTCAGACATGGCAATGGAGGAAACTGAGGCACGGAGATGATAGGGAATCTATAGAGAGTCATACACAGTGTTACCACATTTAGCCATGGACAGAGTGTGTTCTCAGACAGAAGTCCTTCGGGATGCAAAGGTTTCAAACTTCTTTGAACAGTGACCAGCAGTCCTTTGTCATGATTCTCAACATCAAAGAGAGATTTGGGGGAAAGCAAACTTTGCCGTGACTCCTGGGAAGCATTTGCCCCTTGCGTGCTGTTTCTTCCTCCCCACTTTTCTTTTTAAAATGGAGTGTGCCCTGAGGCGGCAAACCTAAGGTTTTTGAAGTTCCCCTCTTCTCCCTGCCCTTGAGCTTTGGAGGCCTGACCTATTCTGGGTTCCTCACCCTCTCAGGAACCTCCAAAGGCTGCGCTCAGAAGTCCTGCCCTTCGAGTTGAGGTTTTCACTGAAGGGGCACATAACCCCCCTGGCTGGTTTTGAATCCACCATCAACACTAATAAATAATGAATAGTAATGACAGCACCGAGACACCTATCTGCATTGTCCTCCCACTAAAGTCAGAGGGAGAATTGGGGCTGCTCCCTAAAAATGGCATATGGCTCTCTAAATAAAGAGCTGTAATGCATTTTATATTTAAACCATAAGGCCATGGGCTCAAACCCAAGTGGAGATGGCTACTGCTCCTTAAGTACATTCTGGAAAAGTCATTGAAATATTTATCCAGCTTGCTGTTTTCTGTGCCGTTAAAACAGCTCATTTCCTTAGCCACACAGCCAGAGAGGGCCTGTTTGCACACCCACCACACCTGGAGGGAGGCTGTACCCAGTAAGCAAAGTAATCCTTCCAGAGAGGTGTCTCCAAAAAACTCCTGGAATTAGAGATCTGAAGAGCATTGTTTTAAAATGCATGTGACTCAAACATCATGTGCTGTGTTCACTGAGAGCAGAAGATGAGGGCCTGAGTCCAAGCCCAGAGCCATGAGAAACAGGAGTGTGGTGCAGCCCGCTCTGTGAGGTGGAGGCATGCAGGTCCCTGGGCTCACAGTGAGCCCAGTCAGGAGCCTGTCCCGGTAACGATAAGGTCAGCACCTGAGGGGGACTCTTGAGTCTTGAGCTTATCCTCTGGCTTACACACACATGCTCGCACACAGCTTACACACATGTGCTCACACACACACACACACACACACACACTCACACACTCATACACATACACACATATAAGTGAGCATGATTCTCTTCTGGCCTTGGGCAAGTCATATAACCTCTTTTGAGTTAGGGAGATAATAGTTCCTAACTTGTCAACTTTAGTGGAGTAAATGAGATTAAATGAGATGATGTGACAAAGAGTCTTTGTCACAGCTCTGGAGCTCAAAACAGCTCGAAAGAGACCAGAGACCTTCAATGTTTGAGCCCTAAAACTTGCTTGGCTGACAAAACCCAACCAACATAATCAAGGCTTTTTTATTTCTGAGACTCCACGGCTTTCATTTCTGAGAGCCCACGACTTTCTCTGTCTTCATAGACCTGGAGTACTTGATGGGTTCCCAAGGTTAAGGTCAAATGACCTAACCTTTTCTTCATAAGCCCCAACCTTTCACACCCAGCATCCAGTGCAGTGGAGACCCGCCATACTGCTAGCCAGGCTCTTCGTGGTGGGAAAGATAGATGACTTCCTAGGCCTCCTAAGGCAATCATGTGTGTGCTTATGTATCAAACTTCCAAACACAGAAAAGAACCACGGTTGCTTTTAAGCATATGAACATTCGTATCAGAAGGGAATATAGATTTGGGGTGCAGTGCTGGATCCCCTTCCTTATTACTCTTATCAAAGTGAGCTGGAATGGAGAGGGGGTTTTGTTCTCAGGCTGCCTGCCGCTGCAGGGTCATTTAAGGCGCATGTACTTAGGGCCTGAATGTACCAGAATCTTAAAAATCAATAAGAAGAGGATGTTTTTGCTATAGAAGTTTTTATTTTTAGCTTCCACAGGGGAAAAACTTTTCCTTGATGAGCTTCAGGTGACCCAGCACTTTCTAGACATCCACAATGCTCTTGGTTCCCCTTGGTCCATGATTGCAACCAGTGAAAACCAAGACAAGAGCCCTTGGTTCCATCGCGCGTTCTCCGTGCCATGGGGAATCTGTGCACTTTTTGGTGTCGTTTTGGTACAACGTCGTAGTTTGTATCAGGATTTCTTAGTGTTACTCGTAAGAATTCCAGGGTAACAAAAAATTCTTTTGTTGTTTCTGCTGTTGTTGGCTTGCTTTGGTGAGAAGGAGTCCCGAGGGCTCTCCTCAAACTCTGCATCATCCTCTTGCCGCAGCCTCCCAAGTGTTGGCATTCCCAAAGTGGGCCGCCGTGCCCAGCTGAGAACACTTCTGCATAGAAAGACAACGGCAGGGGTAACATTCTGACTACAGCATTTTATTCTGCTCCCTTACCTTTGGATCTGTCCTCACGACAGACCGACATCAGGGAGGGTATGACCGATAAGACCAGTGGGCATCTGGTCAGAAAAATGGGACGTACACCACATACAAGCTTATTTCCTTCTTATTCTCAGTAAGGAGTGGTTTTAACCTGGAGTCTAGTCCTCTTCCACTCTGACGGGCAAGGTGGAAGAAAGGGGCACATCATTTCAGTCATAGGATGAAAATCGCCATCCTGTATATGCCTGAGCCAAAAAGAAGAGCGTTGAGTCTCCCCTCCCCTGTGGGGTGGGTTAGTGTAAGGAGGGAGCGACACAAGGCCTTTTCACTTTATGTCACTGGTCAGCTAAGAGGGGAGCCAGCCCTCCATCATAACTCAGCCCCTGCTGGATGTGACGCTGGACCTAAAGGGTCCTCTACTCCGCTTCTCAGAGGACTCTGGCAGCTTCCAGGAAAGGGGAAAGGGGGTAAATAAGACGGTTACCATTTTATAAACAACTTCTGTTCTAAGAAAAAAGACTTGGGAGGCAGAGGCAAGAGGATCCGGCATCTAAAATCAGCCCCAGCTTCAGAGTACGCACCGGCGGAAACCTTTACCAACACATGGCTAGAGCAAGGTGACCTAATCTAGGATATTTTTCTCTGACTTATAGAGGATCCTAAATAAATCGTTACAGAACTAGATAGAATTGGATGCTAAGAATTGAAAATTTAAAACTGAAAAAATTAAAATTCACAGTTCTGCAAATATCTTGCCTCAAAAACCCTCTTGTAACTTACTCAAAAGCACTGTGTTAACCAATGATTTTTGTGAAAAATTACCCCTCAAAGCAGATATCATCATGTGCATTTAAATTCTTAAAGTGATTTAGAGAAATATGGAAAAAAATGAGACCGTGGGACAGCAGTGAAATGTCTGGGTTCTGCGTGGCCAGTGGTCACACTGGAAGTGAACTTGATTTCAGTTTGGGGTCATGTGTGGTTATATGTGGCAAACATCTGTTGCTTGGCTGTAGCTATTTTTAAAAACCTACCTACTCTGGAAAAAAAAAAAAAGAGTGCAAAATTCTTGCAGTGTTATTTTTGGGCGCCACCATTTTTCTTCACTTTGAGCTCATTTCTGTGGCTGGCTCTCCCTGCGCCTGTAATATAAGCTGAATATCAGTTCCCAGATAGTATCTGCTCCCAGAAATGCTTGTCTTCCTTAGTCATTCTGTTCCCCTCCTTCTTGTTTTCTCTGGAGAAGCTAAGTGCCATAGAATCTGTGCTGTGTTCTCACTCAGGAAAGGTAGAAAAATTTGCTCTGTGTTTTACAAGATAGATGCAGAGGGCAGCATTGTTCTGGGCAAACCTGAAAGGATCTGTTGTTTGTTTTTTTAAGTTTAATTTCTACTTAACCATTGCTTGATTGAGAAACAGAGGTTGCGTTGTATAAGAACTGCCCTCAGAAACCTTCAATCACTTTTGGGCAGGAGTCATGATCCACAAAAGTGATTATACCCTGAACCTTAAGTATATAGCATTAATTCAATATGAAAATATGTAACTGTCTATACCGACTTTAGTGATTGTTTGAAATTTTTAGATGAAAATAGGTATGTACACACATATTAGATATGAGAATTATCATTTCCATCATTGCAGACTTCTTCTGCTTCATTTTTCACTTCATGGATAGGAAATTAGAGTTTGTATGGCAAATGACAGGGCTATGACCCCACAAGCAAACAGGACAGGGATGGCTTTCACTGCTGTTTCCTATAACACTCTGTTTTCACCTGAGGGAAAGGGCTCAGTGGCTGCCAGCGTTGGCTGCTCCTGCAGGGGACAATCCAGCAGCCACCTCAGACAGCTCACACCTGTGACTCGGTTCCAGGGACCACATCCTCTGACCTCTGTAGGTGCGTGCTCACACGCACACACCCCCACATCCTCACAAGAGTTAAACATTTAAATCCAAATATCTGTTGTCCAGTTACAAAGCATTCGCATGAAAGCCTTCACCTTCCTGTCGGAAGGCTCGGAGAACATTCTAACGCACCCATAATCGAAACAGAAGAGCTTCGGAGTCCTACAGCCACCACCACACCTCTCTCTCAGATCCAGTTAAGGTCTTAGCTGCCCATTGCCTTTTCCAATGACCCCTGCTGGTCAGGGTTCCTCCACCCCAGTTACATGAGGTCAGAGGTGGGAAACTTGAGTGGGAAGGGCGCCAGTCTGAGACAGGTAACAAATAACAAGAGCGCTCACAGCTGCTCATTCTAGGGTAGGGACTGCCAGTAACACACATATTACTCCTTTTACGTGTTTCTTGTGTACCTGCTTACCTGTTCCGGGGAGCATGCACTGCTGAGATCTCAGAACAACTTGGGGGAGTTGGTTCTGTCCCTCCACCCTGTAGGTTCTGAGCATCAAACTGAGGCTGTCAGGTTGAACCATCGTATTGCCTCAATACTATTATTATTATGAAGCCGTTATTTTGGATATACTGTGTAATGCAGCCTTATTAATCAAGTTGACATAAAGGGAAAAAAGAATTAGTGAGAAAGCTAATTTTAATATACTAAGTTATAGTATATTGAACACGTTAGTCACTGATAAATTATTATCTTCGTGAGTATGCAGCTCCTGTAGCCCCAACCCATATGTAACCTATAGAAGAGAGCAATGTATTTGTGTCATCTTCTAGAAATCACAGAACCTCAGTGTGACTTGCTTGTTACTTAATTGTGAGTGTGTGTGTGAGAGAGCGTGTGTGTGTGTGGTCATGCCTATGGGAATATATCTGTGCACATGCATGTACGTGCGAGCGGGTTGTTATCAGCTGTCTTCCTTGGTCATTCCGCATCTTTGTTCTCCGAGGCGGGTTCTCTCCCCTGAGCCCTTCGTCTAGCTAGCTAGCGTGCCCTGGGGACTCCTTTGCCTCCAGGTTGCTGGGTTACGGGATTACAAGCAGGCCACCACATGTCCAAGCCTTTATGTGGGTGCGGCCAAGCTCTGGTCCTCATGGTTGCAGTATATGTAGTTTGCTCGAGGGGCCACCCCCTCCCTAGGTTGTGTTTCGAAACCCCTCTCCTCAGGCCCTGCTGGAAAGAAGGAACTTCCTGATGTCAGAGCAGTTCTCTGTAGGACAGTGAGAGCTCGGGCTGCACTGGTCCCCACCCGGCCTCCTCAGGTCTAGTCATTCAAGGGCCCATTGACATCACTACATTATGTGAATGTTGTGTCTACTTCCTGGCGAGTGAGAAAAGCTAAGTTATAAACACTAGGAATCAAGACAAACATTTGAACTTGGGAGGAGCATCCTCCGTGGGCAACAAAGAGGACCCTGGTGGTGTGTCCACGCGAGCATTCCTTCACCTTAACCTAGAAACACTGTTTGTCATTCCTCGTTCACTGTGGTGCAAATGGCATCAAACATATGAACTCAAACGCCTCACATCGGCAGGCGGTTACAGTATTAGTGTTTTTACAACCTAGGTTTCTCTCATCTACCCCAACCTCCCTGTCATTATACCTATCCCCTCCCCTTCCTGCCTCGGTCTCCCTCCAGCCCTCCTACCACAAAGCCTTCCCCACACATTACCAAACTCCCACACTGAGTGGAAGCATGGATGGCTGTTGGCTGGTATGGCTAACCAAGCAGTGATTTGAAGAGCTCTTTATGCTATGTTTCCAGATAAACACATTTGTATGAATTCTTACTTGAGAGAGAGCACCAGCAATTTTTAAATTGTGACCTATGAAAAAAACAGAACACCCAGTCCTAGTCAGTGTTTATCAGGGCAGCCCACAGCACTGGAGAGGTGGCCCAGTGGTTATGAACACTTTCTGCTCTTGCAGAGGACCCAGGTTTGGTTCCCAGGACCCCCATGGCAACTCTCAACCTTTCATAACTCTAGTTCCAGGGTCTGCAATGCTCTCTTCTAACCACTGTGGGGACTGCACGCATGTGGCGTGCAGACATACATGCAGGCAAAACACCCATACACATAAAATATTTTTTTAATTAAAAGAAAATATCTGGCCCACAAATCTCGTAGAGAACTAGCTTACTGCTTCTTGTGAAGTCTTTTCAGAGTGCTAAGGACAAAAGCTTTGTCTTCCAGGCTGCGCCATCAGAGCTAGTGGGTGTTAAGTGACAATGAAGAAGTCAGGAGATTAGCTCGTGGCTTGCCCGGGCTACAAGATACGTGAGCGCTGACGGTGGGAGCAAGCCTCAAGCAGCACTGGCTGCAGCTGAGCACATGCATTCTTCAGCTTGTAGCTTACCCTAACTTCATTGCATGGTACGGAATGAAGATCTGAAGTTCAATACTCAGGAGGCTGAGGCTAGCTTGGGGTATGGTGTAGCAGTGCCTCAGAAAACTATTAATAAATGAAACAAAGCAAGATGACCTATATTCTCAGAGGGAAAACCTAAGTCAAGGAAGAGACCCCAGTCTCCCCTTCACAGCAGTGAGAAGCCGGCTCCCGGGGCTTCCTCAGAAAAACTTCAAAGCTGCTGGTTGGAGCTTATAGCAACCACAGTCTTGCTTCAACCAATCCAGTTCACACCAGTCACAAGCAGCTACTGAACATTACAGGCAGATAGACCGGACTAAAATGAGCTCTAGGCACAAAACACACACAGGCTTTTGAAAATATGATTTTAACAAGATGGAAAATAGCTTATTTTGTAGCAACAACAGGTTTAAATAATGGCTAAATTAAGCCTCAAAGCCTGTCGCCCTGAGTTTGAGTCCAGGCCGCATCGGTGGAAGTGGAGAAGCCACTGGAAGCAGCCACACAAGCTGCGGCACGCATGTCCACACAATACAGGAGCGCATTGATCACCACCGGTCGTTTGGGTTAGCACCACCTGTTTATTTCCAAAAGTAAAAACACTGGCTATTGGGAAATCCCAAGTCACGACTGCCTTACGCTTCTGCAGAATGAGAAGTGATCCCGCCTAGTTTATATATGCTGTTACCGACACGATGGCACATGTCAGCTAGGCCCCAGATGATCACTGTGTCCTGGGCACATCTTCCAGAAGTTCCAGCAGGGAGGGATAAGGCTGCTAATGTATATGCTCCTGCTTTATCTTCTGGAGCATATATCCAGTGAGCATGCAGCCACATGAGACCCTGTCGAAAAGAATAAGAAAAGGAGGGAGAAAAGTGATGAGTAAGAACAGGAGAGAGGAAATGGAATGGAAGGAAGGAAGGAGAAAGTGGGAAGAGAACCTGACCTTTTCTTGGAGGTAGAATCTCACTGTGTAGCCCTGTCAAGCCAGAACATGTAGACCAGGCTGGCCTCAACTTCCGCCTTCCCAGTGCTGAGCTTAAAGGCATGCACTAACATACCCAGCAAGAGAAAGTCCTAAAAGGACCCCAGTGTCACCTTCATGACCTGGTCTTTCTCCACTCATCCTTCCAAAGACCCCACTCAGGGGTCATTCCAAAAGCTGAGGGCATTAGGGATTAGGACTTCGGGACATATGCAAATATTCAGCCCATTGATGATAGCTTAAAGAGCCTGGTCTGAAGTGACTTGCTATAAATTTATATTTTGTAATGTTATCTATGAAAAACACTTCAGTAGTCTGTCTAGAAGTTTATGCTGGACACAATTTTGCTTGGAGACCCAACAGCTTCCAGGGACCTTGTCAGCTCTGGGTGTGGGTCTTGGACCAGCAGCCACAGCTGACATCACTGGAAGCTTGTTGGAAATGAAGCCTTGGGTCTCTCCCCAGACCTGCTGAGTCAGAATCTCTAGTTAATGAGAGCCCTTGGGCTTCCCATCACATTTGGTTTATGCAATGGTGCCAATAAATTAAAATATGAGTTAGATAGCCTCACTGACAAGGTGTCCAAACATCCAGGGATTGTGAGTGTATGTGTGTGTGTGTGTGTGTGTGTGTGTGTGTGTGTGTGTGTGTGTGTGTATGCAAGGTGGGGGAGAGGGGCTGTTAATAACTCAGAAGAGAATAAGATTATTGCCGAGTGGCTTTGTAGGGACTCATTAAAAATGACTCCTGCTCCTCTGGGGCCCAGAACCAACTGTATGGTAGACAAAGCATGAAGAACTGAAAGAGCAAGCTTACCACCAGCACAACTTTTGGAAAATGTGGCTTGATATGTGGCTTCCCACTGCTGGTGACCTTACTCTCCCCAAAACTAGCACTGTTCCCTGAGGCTGTCAAGAGGGCTGAAGGTCAGTGTGCTTGCTATCAAAGCACAAGTTTAAAGCCCCAGTTTCACAAACACCCAGTTACTAGCTCACAGTTCTCTAAGTTAGTAGGTTAGTCACCTTCCATCAAGAGGTGGCCAAGCTAAACTCTTAGCTTGAGGTTTGGGGGGAAGTGTTCCTTCAGGGTCACACAGGTGGCTGGCAGAATGCAGTTCCACAAACTCAGAGAAGGGCAGGCCCTGTTTCCTGCTGGCTGGCTGCCAGGGCGAGGGTCAGAACATTAGGGCTGCTCTCTCTCATTGTCATACATGGCCTTCTTCAGTTCCTAGAGTGACAGCTAACTTCGCTCCAGCCCCATGACCATTTGTAACAGTCTCCTTTGACCACACTGTGCCAACTAGCTTAATGTCTGCTGGCTGACTCAAAACCAGCTCCTTAACTTAGCAGCCTTAAGTACACATGAAAACCCCTCTCTGCTCCATCTCCTACAACCAGCTCATCTCACTCACTGTCCTGGTTATTAGGGTGACAGTCTTAGGGGTCTATTTTAGGACTCACACACTTGCTTCTGCATCCTTAGTGGCTGGCTGGGTAGTTGAATCCTTCATGGTGAGAGGATGAATGTGGGTGTGGAAAGGGGCCCAGGATTGACTGCTGAGGAATGCTGTTCCACATAGAAACCTGAATCCAGGGGAAGGTGGCCTCTTACCAGCCTCGCCTTCCATCATTCCTGAGACACCAAGTATAGTTCAGAGGTCATCTGGGAGCCATGGCGATCGTGATGAAGTATGTGGTGATCCATGAGGGTGGGCCTAACCTGAGCAAGAGACCTGACATCCCTCCGTGATCAGAATGGGAAGGGTGCCTGGTGGTCCTGCAGCCCCGAGCTGAGGAGTTTGCAGTGGTTCAGGCTGTGTAGAAGAACAAGATAGCAGAAGCCTGTGTGGAGGGCACATCCGGAAAAGCTGTGGGAATCCCATATCAGACAGGGAGTCAGAGAATGAGGTGAGTGAGAGAATGAGAATGGGATGGGGGCAGTTGGGATGGGGTGAGGAGAGAATTTAAAACAAGCACAGAAAAACTACACAGAGGAGGATTTCGCAATAGAAGGAATTAAATCAAAGATACGTCCAAAGGTTTGAATCCAGACACTGGGAGCAAGTGCAAGGAAAAACTGCAGGGACGGCAGACATTGTACAGCCGCTCGCTCCTGAGAACGCCACCCGCATATGCAAAGCTCAGTCCTGGGCCTACTTCCTACCTCATCCCCCTCTGTGGCTTCTCTACTGCTACTATGGTCAGAAACTTGGGCAAATCTACTCTCCTCTCTCTTCCCTTCACCCTTCTTCCTATGCCTGATTCACAAGAGCCTTCCTTTGTTCTCTGTGACCTTCCTCCCTGGACTACCGTCTCCTAACTCATATCCACCTTCCTAGACCCTTCCTCTGGGATTCAGAAAATATAAGACCTTGTCCATCTTCTAAGAGTCAATCATACATCACCCGGATTAGGACCAAAGTCTCTTCTATGGATCCCCGGGTGGTCAGCCCCTTCTGTTGTCCCTCCCCTCTTACTCTCTGGACACTGCACATGTGCCTATCAGTAACAATATCATAGCTACTGTCTGTAGCCTATCATAGCCTATCATAGCTTTACTGTCTGTTCTATGTTCTCTGTCACCAATGAGCCCAGAACCCTGGCTGACATACAAGGGCTATTATAGGAAGGCTGGAAGGAAGAAAAATCAAATGCCTTGTACTCTAAAGGGGTCTCAGAGATGCCATTTGGAAAGACTAGAGGTCAGAAAAGACAAAAAGCCCCTTATGGATTTTAAAACCTCTCAACCAAATAGCCCTTGCCTGTCTAAACTCTCTGGATGACAAGATATGACTTCATGATAGGAATGCTGTGTATGTGAGATTTGTACGTGAAGAATTCCTGAGGTATTTCCTAAGGAGGACATGACATGAGGGGGAGAGGGGTGAAAGATGACATGATAAGACTTAAGTTTTCTCAACTCTACCAGTTGTACCTATGAAGAAACGTAACTGACCCGTTCCTGTGGGTGTGTACAAATGTGTATGCACGCGCATGCACGTGTGTCTGTCCACAGGCAAGTTTTCTAAGCCCCCCTGGTCTGAAAAAGGGGAAGTGGTAGTGGCATTACAAGGATTAAACTGAGCAACTCTGTATTAACTGCCTGACACTGGTGGCACGCAGTGGGAAGGGAGAGAGATCAGGACAGACAAACCTGCTGTCTAGCTTGCAGTGGTGGGCAGCAGCCTCTCCTCTCTCCCCAAGCTCCAGGGTGGCACCTGACACAGCTCTGGGAGCTAGAAACCCTGAGGCCAGCCAATGTCCCTGTGCTCTCAAGGCCTGTGTCACACAAGCTAAGAAAGTTCTTAACAGTAAGGACCTCTCAAAGCACAGTCACTTTTGCCATGGTTTTTAGAGTAAGAAATAGGTTGGCTTTTCTCTAAGAATTGCTGAAGTAGTAAGTATGTCCACAGCTTCTCGGCCTGATGTGGTACCTTTGGGTCCCCGAGAGTGTCCACGGGGTTGGTTCCACCTGGTCTCTGGAATAAATTTATCTGGTGTGGTCAGTCTTACTGTGTGGATGGATCTCCTAGGCCCAGTCCTTGCCTGTTAGAACCAAGCTTGCCTCAACTTTGGGGTCCATTTGTTATTTCTTATCTTATCTTACCTTAGCGATTAGTGCAAATTTTCTGTCCCGACTCTGTTCAAAAAATAAAAACTAAGAAGCTTTAAGGAGCTATTTTATGTACTTGTAAACCATGATCTTTTAAAACTGTTTTAAGGGTGTTCCAAGGAGGCCATACATATTTAAGTCATTCATCTTTCATTCGAGGGCGGTCCCATGGAAGCCTTTACTTTTTCATTTGCTCTTTTTGGCTTGGACAAAAAATATGACTAGTGACTTGCAAATCTTGTCCTCCTGCCTATTTAAGCAGCGTCTGGAAATCGAAATAATTAGCTACCTTCCTTGAAACGTTGTTCTTAAGCCGCCTTGTAGTGCTGTGGAGCGCAGCTGCTCGGATCTAAGGCTTGGAGAACACACACCCTTCCGGTCACTTGGTGCTGACCACTGTCAGTGTGCAGACAAGGGTCATTTGCACCTCACAGGGGAAAGAGGACAGTTTTCTGGGACTCTTCCAGTGCGCTTCCCTGTACTTAGATGCAGCAGAATGCAGAAAATGCTTCTTCCTGGAATATTTGCAGATGAAAATGACTCCCTACAATATTTAAGGCCGTGTCATATCAAGAATGAGTGGTAAACAAAATGCTCCCCTAACAGAAAAGGGCAGGAAATCCAGCAGAGGGAGGGAAGCAGTTAGAACATGGAAGCACCAGCTTGTTTTAGAAAATGTATTCCAAATTGTTTATTTGGACAAACACTTCTTTTAAGGAAACAAATTGCTCTGAGTGACGCTCAGATTTTTTTTTTTCTCTTTATGCTTGCCTCTGCCATGTTACCCATCTTAAAACATTTTTATATTAAGCTGGGATTTGGTTTTAATCTCACCTTGAGTTCTGAGTCATCTCCAAAGCTTTAGTAAATAATTCATACGTGTTCACACATGCAGAGCGTCTGACACAGAGAGCCAGCACTCCGAATGCAGCATGGCAGAAAGCTGCTCAGATCACAGCTCGCGATGTTAGGGGCTTATCACCCCACTAATTACTCTTGTGCCAAAGATGATGGATTTATTTGGACCATGATATAAACCTCCCAACACTAAAAAAAATATTGCCAGCAATGAAATAGGAAAAAAATAATTCAGTAGAAAATCTATTTTTTAAACTTGGCATTTGCTGTAATAGAATGAAAATTTTAACTTTCAGTTTATTCCTGGGTTATTTTTATTTCCCCATTTTCTATTATTTCAGAGTGCATACACGAAGAGAATCCTTCTATAGAGAAGCTCGTGGTGTGTTAGGTTCCAAATTATACATTTTGTGCAATTTATTTATGTATAGAGGATGCTTTTCTACTGATGTGTTTCTATACATGTGTTATCATATTTTGCCAAATAATTAGAGCTTTTTTTTTTTTTTTTTTTTTTTTTTTTTGCTGATTCAAATACACTTAAAAGGAGCAATACACATTGTAGCTGTCACAGCACATAAAATACCCCAATGAAACCTTAAGTGACACCTTCAGCTCTGTGGCGGTCATCATTCACACGTTCTGCTGTTATTAAATGACTATATGACTCTATGAAAAAAGATGGCTTGGCTTCTATCAGCTGTGACAGAGTTTACAACATTTGTTAAAGCAAATGGTGATGCAAAAAAAAAAATTTACGATGGTAAAATGTTTACTAAGCACCCCGAATTTTGTGGGGTGAAATATTTCCTAGAGCACGCAAAACCTTTGGTTTTCTGAGACCACTTACAGAAAGAGGTAAAAAAAAAAAAAAAAGTCAATAAACCACTCTGTTCTCCGTTGACATGTTTGCCTCCCACTGAACCAAACACTACGTTTTAAACTCCCGGTAGAAAGTTTCAGTCCTGTTCTGGACACTTTTAAACTCCCCCAGCAACAAAGGCGTTCGACCGCCACACAGTAGCCGCTTAAACAAATCCCCCCCCCCCCCCCGGCAGTTTTTTATCATGTAAATTTTAGTGTCACTGTGGGGGAAGCCTGCGAGTGAAAGTTGTAAACCTTTCCTTCAGCTCTTGGTGAGGCCGGAGAGGGAAAGTGTTCGCTGTCGCCAAAATGAGCGCTCTGGGTGGGAAGGAATCCCTCGCTTCCCTTTCCCGCTGCAGGACTTGACGAACTCCGAGCACAGCCCTGCGGACCAAGTAGTGCCGCCAGCTGAGTTCCGGCAGCGTGCTCGCCTTTTGCTGATCCCCAGTAAGGAGGGCGCACTGGTTTCGTTTGTTGCAAGAGCAGGTCTAGGGGTGCCCGCGGCCGGCGGGTTTTGAGGCTTTCGTTGCGGGACCCTTGTCGGGCTTCGAACTTAGTAACTCTTCTGAGCAGCACGCAAGGTGCGGACCTTGAAAGCTAAGCCTGTGCGTCGCTCTAACTGCAGCATTTCCCTGACTTCTCCCAGGCGGACAACCCTACACCTCTTGCAGCGTTGGGGGCTTTAAGCAGGAGCCTGACTCTAAGGCGTGCCCTTTAGCCCTCCAGAAGACAGGTGGCCCCGGTGGCCCTGGTTCAAGGTCTCGGCCACACTCTCCTGACACACCCTGTCTCTGTGGCTCCCTGAGGATGCTTGGCTGCGGCCGCAGGAGCACTAGATCTGCAGTCAGCTTCTTAGCCAACCTGTTAGAGGGGAGCCTCGCTCCCGCTGCACACCCGAGCCTGGACACCCACGGTCACTTAGGAAGCCTTGGCCCGGACAGGGTAGAGTAGGCTGCAGGGTCAATCTAGCTTCAACCAGGAGGAAGGGCCGGGTGCTAGGGAACATTCAGGGAGTTGACAGCTGAAATGGGACTTCGTTGGAATTTGTTTTAAAAAGAAGAGCACAGAGGTTTTTTTTATCCCCCCCCCCCAATCTCCGGAACCCCACTCCCCCTCACTCACCCCAACACATGGGGAATCCTGAGCTTTTCCCTGCTGCCACGATCTTAGTGCTGAAGGAGGAAGGGCAGGCCCACTCGGGAAAATGCAGGAGGCTGGGGGCCGACCGTGAGGTCACTTGCGGCTTTGCTGGTGCTCGCTGGGCACCTGAAGAACTCGTGGTCCCCTCAAGGAGGAGCCCAGGAAAAGAAGCTTTGAGAGGGGAAGAGACCCCGGTTCGGATGGATTGAGAGCGAGAGCCAGCAGCCTGGGGATCCCCGTGCACGCTGGCCCGGCTCCCACCTCGCGTGGGTTCTGGCGGCCGCTTCCTAGCGCTTGTCCCAGACTCGCAAGAGCGACCCCAAGGACCCCGAGGTGAAACCGGTCCCCGCCGTCGGGGCGTGCCCAGGGTCCGGCGCCGCTTCCCAGAGCGCCGAGCGAGGGCCGCTGCTGCCCCCTCGCGTCCGCCCCGAGCCCGGACAGGAGCGTGAAAGGCCGGCCCCGTGTTCACGCCGCCAGCTTCCACCCGCCTGCGGCGGGAGAGGCGGCCCCGAAGCGCAGAGCAGGCCTCGGTGCCCGGACCTCCGCAAGCCTCCTCCTCCGTGGAGCCCAGGCCGCGCGCGCGGACGCGTGTGGAGGGAGGACACGCGCAGGAGCCAGCGGGGGCCCGAGCACAGGGCGCAAGCGGAGGGCTGCGCTCACACGTGGACAGTAGTGGGCTCCACGGGGTGGGTGGCGAGAGGTCCGGGAGGGAAGCAAGGCCCGGGAGAAGGGAGGGAGCAGCGGAGGCACCGGCCAGCTGCCCCGCCTGGGGACAGCGTGGGCGGCGCGCCAGGCCGGGACGGGACCCTTAAAGCTCCGAGAAAATGCCCTCGGCGCCGCGGGGACGGGCACAAGTGGACTCGGCGCCTGGAGAAAGCTCCGGCCTTCCCCGGGAGCTGGAGGGTGGATTTGAGCTCAGGCGGTGCGGTGGCCTGGGGCCCCGAGGCTTTGAACTTTCCTTTCGGTCTGGGGTAGTTTGAGGCCTTGGTTCGCAAACTCACGCCTCTCCGGCCGCTGCGCACACTCAGAACGCGGCGCGCTGCGTAATCGAGCCGCAGCCCCGCCGCAGGGGGGACGACACTAAAGAAAGCAACTTCGCCAAGAAGACGCTGAAAACCCCAAACTCCTGCGGCGGAGCCGCGACTGACCGCGTCCAAATGACTCGGTGCCACTTGGCCTCAGCTGTCAGCAGGCCCAGGGAGGCGCCCAGACCCTCTTCCTCCCGGCCAGCAGCCCTCCGGCCCCCTTGCGGCCGAATCCCAGCTCCTGGGGCGCTGAGGCTTGGCCTGGGGACGGCCGTGGCGGAGAGCGGGCCTGGCCGGCCACTGCAGCGCACGGCTGGCCGGGCACCGACCCGGGATGCTAGCCCGGGGTCCCGGAGCCTCGCGATGGCCGCTACGCGTCTGTCCAGGGAGCGCAGGGCGTCTCCCTCCCGCGGGTCCCCAGGCCCGGGCTTCTCCGGACGAAGCTCGTGGTCCCCGACCAGACCGGTCTTTCGATCCCTGTGTTGGGCTCTCGGGACCCGTGGCCGCCGGTGGCGCCCCTGAGCCCCGCAGACCCACCCAGAGCGAGCGCAGCAGGACAAGCCCGCGCGTGGCTGCCCGGCGAGGTGGGGTCTGCGCCTGGGCCGGGCTCCGGGCAAGCGTGGCAGCGTGCGTGCGGGCGTGTGTGTGCGCGTGGGCCCGCGAGGGCGCGGGAGCAGGGGGCTGCCACCCGGTCCCGGCCGGGCCGCGTTCAGTAGCGCGCGGGGGCGCGCGGGCCGACTGCCGGAGCGCGGCAGGCGGCCACGCCCAGCCTGATACCGGAAAGGCCTGTGATTGGCCGCCGCGCGCCCCTATGCAAACGAGCTGAGGGAATGGAATTCCTCGGGCCGGGCTTACAGTAAAAGCACGTTCATTTCCAGGCACTCTCATTCATAGAGCCAGCGGGCGCGGGCAGCACGGGCCCCCGGGCCGACCCAGCCAGGGCTCCACGCCGCCCCGGCCCCGCCGCTGGCGCTTCCGTCCTGACTCCCGGGGACGCGAGGAAGTCACCCTCTGCGGCTCCTCCTCGACCTGCGTTGGACCTCCTTGTTTGCCTTTCCTTTCTTTCTTTTCTCTTTTCTTTTCCTTTTTCTCCCTCACTTTTGAATGAACCGGCTGCTGGGCTTGGATGTTGGATGTTTCAACTTCTCTCCTGGCTGTGAACTTTTTCTCCGACTGTTTCTCTTGACAACCGCGGGAGAAGGCGTTCCGGGCTTGCAGGCGAGCGGCGAAGTTGCGTGTGCGTGGCGGAGTGCGTGGGAGTGAGCGCAACCGCGTGTCCCTCGAGCCCCGGTCTGCCGTGCGTCCTCCCGGGCCGCTCCACCTGCTGCGGTTACACGGTGCTCGCTCGTGGGCACTGGTGCGCCCCGGCAGAAAACCAGCCAGCGCCCGGCCGACGCTGGAGGAAGATCATCTTGCCAGAGTCTGGGCTGACTCACTCAACCAATGTAGACAGTGGCTGGCTTCCGAAGAGTGCGAGTCTGCCCAGCCGCGGCTCAGTTCCCACCAAACCACAGGACCAGCCGCAAACTTACCCGGCCTTCCCAAACCGAGTCCGCAGCTGTGGGGGCTCTACCCCGAGGGTCGTCGAGTTGGCTTTTTGCTTTTTCTTTTTTCTTTTCTTCTTTTTCTTTTTAATGATTAGCTAGGGGTCTTTGGAAAGCTAAATTTTCTGCACGGGCCATTTGGCCAAGAATTTATTCCGAGAATAATGACAAGTGATTCTATCCCGGCCTTCCAACTACTGAAGCTGATTTTCAAGGCTATTTAAAAAAAAAAAAAAAAAAACCTGCAGCAAACATTAATGGATTTCTGTGGTGTTTAAATTCTCTACAGATTGCATTGTAAATATTTTATGAAGTATATCGTACGTATATATTTATATAGGCGAGCACATACAGTAGTAGCACAATCTTTTAAAGTTGCGGCTCTCGCTTTTGAGAAATCAAGTGAGGGTTTTTTTATTTTGTTTTGTTTTGTTTCATGATAAGAGGGGCGCCCTGTATGGAAGACACTCCTAAGTTTTGTATTTTGTTGAGACTTTAAACAAAATTGACCTGCAAGAAAGAAAAACAAACTGACAGGCAATTCACTGCTGGAACTTCCAAATCTAGTTTTTTGCGGGTCATTTTGTTGTTGTTCTGCGCATAAATATTTTAGGTCGTGTACGGGAATTTTGCCTCCGGGACCATTTGTAATAGCCAAAGACTGAACTTCAACTCTCAACGCGAGGCTCCTTTGGGCATATTTGACTTTGGATTCTGGTTGCTCACTTTCTGATGCACTAAGCGGCGAGTTGCTAGCCCTGCTCGGGTGTGAGGCCACCCGCCTAACGAGGGCTCAGTCGGGACTGTTGGTAACTTAGGCTCCCTCCTCCTCCCACCGCCCTCCGGTAGCAATAAAGGCTCCTGAACTTGTATGTTGGTCTCCCGCGAGCTGCTGGCCGAAGATCCGAGCCCGCGTCGCCGTGTAGTGGGAGCTGTTTTCAGGGTCCTTACTCAGTCGGCTTGTTGTGATGCGTATCCCCGTAGATGCCAGCACAAGCCGCCGCTTCACGCCGCCTTCCACCGCGCTGAGCCCCGGCAAGATGAGCGAGGCACTGCCGCTGGGCGCCCCGGACGCCGGCGCCGCCCTGGCCAGCAAGCTGAGGAGCGGCGACCGCAGCATGGTGGAGGTACTCGCCGACCACCCCGGCGAGCTGGTGCGCACCGACAGCCCCAACTTCCTCTGCTCCGTGCTGCCTACCCACTGGCGCTGCAACAAGACCCTGCCCATCGCCTTCAAGGTACTCCGGCCTGGAGAGGGTGGCGGGGGCTGGAGAGGACCAGGTAGAGGCCAGCCGGTTCCCAGAGCGAGCGAGCGAGCGAGCGAGCCTGGAGGGCAGAGGCTAGCGGCTTCTAGAGAGGGGTGCTGGCTGTAGAAGCCCCTGGTCCTTTTCACCGAGTTCGGGAGGTGGAGACGCTGCGTTGCCGTGGCGACCCTCGGCAGGGTCCCACCCTTAGCCAGCCTCAGAGCCATCCAAGAGGGAGTTTTAAAATTCTTTAGGATAATCCCAGAACATCTACCAAGGGCCTTACCTTTGCTACCAGCTAGGAAAAGTTACATTGGAGTTGACAAACCTATCTTCTCTGGTGAGGACCCGGGACCCCGGATGAACACCCAGACCGTTCTGTATCTCTCAGATGAAGGCATCAGGAAATAAAAGGAGAGATGCTTTAATGCCTTCCGGTCAATAAGGAAAGATAAATAAACCAACAAGGGAAACCGCCAGGGATCCCACCCGCTGCCGCCTTGCTTTTTTTTTTTTTTTTTTTAACCTCCCTATAGGAATCAGCGTGTCCAAAGTCCACGGCAGGCGTAGTTAAGTTTGCCAAAGTCCCGAGGATTTTTTTTTCGAGCCTGTAACCTTCTCCTGCCAGAAGCCTCAGGTAGGGAATCCTGTTGCTTTTTCTGGAGCCCTCCGGAACGTTATCGCTGGCTCAGCTAAATTAAGCCCTGGGCAAGAAGGGTGCCGGTGCCCGGGGCCTTCCGACCCCTGGAAAAGTGCGATCCCGCAGCTTTTCTGTTAGAGGAGGGGGCCCTGTAGACCCGGCAACTTCAGATGGGCGCCTCACGTCGGTCTGGTCGCTTTTCACCCTGACCTTGCCTTGGCTTTGAGCTGCCTCCAAAACTTGGCCTTCAGAAGCGATATATAAACAACCCCAGGCGTTTTTGAAACAAGCACCCTACTACTCTGGCAGGGAGCTGGAGGAATTTAGGTTCTCTTCTTTGGTCTTCTGCGGTGGTGGGTTTTAAAAGGTACAGCTGAAAAGCGAATTGACTCTGTCAGGTCCTGTTCTTTTAAAAGGCTGATGAAGGCGGGAGATCCAAGCGGTAAAGCAAAACTATAAGCGCTCTCTCTCTCTTTCTCTTCCAATTTAGCTGAATAATTGTCCCATTTAGAAGGGAGAGTAATTTAATTTAAGCTTTTCGTAGTTCCAGGCCTCAGCTGAAAGTTGATCTAATTACAATGAATAACGCTCACTTTTTGAAAAGCGCTGTTGAGTTCCTTTTTTATGCTAACAACACCGTCCACGTTTTTAAAATCACAGAAGTAGAATTTCTAATCGGCTCCGTCTATACAATATATCCTTTACCACTGTTTTGAAGGCAACTTTTTAAGGGGGGAAAGGTGGGATTGAGGGTCAGAAAGGCAGCCAGGCACTTGGAATTCCCTTCCCTTCCAGTTATTTGGGAAGCCATCCCAATTCCTTTAGGAAAACAAATTTAGCTGCTGATGTGTTCTGCTTACCCTGAAGGAACCTGACTGGGCTCAGGCTCACTATAGTCAACCGTGGGCCATTCAAGTGGGTTTCCCTGCATAGCAGAGCTAAAGGGACCTGTGGCTTTCTTGTCGGAGAAACCGGGGTCTTTCCTAAGCTGCTTTTTCTTTCTGCCAGGAAACCCCAGTTTACCAAGACACTAAATGATTATATATATATATATATATATATATATATATATATATATATGTATATATATATATATATATATATATATATATATATATATCTTCAGGAGTTGAAGTGATTCAAAGTCTTGAGCTACCACATGGAAATATTTATTTTCTTATAAAAGAATGAAAGACCATACATATTACTTTTACAAACCACGGAACATTCCTTTTAGCAAAAATAATCACAGCCATAAAGGTACCCTTTTATAAATGATTTTGGCAAACCCGCTTCTCAAAGAATCTCAGTTTGTTTTCCTGAGTGACAGCCAGTAGCTATGACAAAGGTCAAGGCACAGACAACACAACACGTGTGAAAGGTTCAAGTGGGTCTCCTGAGAGTGCTTGGGGAAAGGGACAGGGAAGCAGGAAAATCAGACCACTAGATTAATATCTGTCACCACTCCGTCCCCCTCTGTCCCTCAGAGGGAGGCTGCTTCAAGGAGCTCAGCACCCTGCTGACCCGAGACAGCAGAGAGAAATTTCACAGGGAGGAGAAATCTAAAGGTTGGGGTTAAGAGGAAACAGCACTTCCAAACAGAAAAGTGCCCTAGCTGCCTTTGCTCTGGATCCCTGGCCCTCTTTGTGCCAGCCCCTACCAAACACGCTGCGCAGTTTCTATCGAAAACGTTTCTTTACATTTTACATTTGAAGTAAGACCCAGGGATCTCTGTAGGGACTAACCCTGCAGGAATTATCCTATTCCCTATGATAAAAACCAGATTGTGGGAAGCAGTGTTCCAGGCAGAGCACTAGTGGGAGAGCATCTTCTGAAATCTTCCGACATTTTAAGTCGTCCTCCCTCCTATCCTCCACCTACAGATCACGGATCATAGCATAGGAGAAACATTTAATTTCACTGCTAGAAACTGGGAAGTCTGCTGCGTGCTTATGCAGTATTTTGTTGTTTAGGTGACTTGCAGTTGGTTTTGTCAAATTGTAATAGTGCAGCTTGTCTAGGCCTGGTACCCCAGAGCCCAAAGATATAAATATGCCTTCATCTGGAAGTTTAAAGACCGTGGATGCTGACGGAATCTTTTTTTTTTTTTTTAATTATAATGAACAAATAAATGTTTCTGGAAGGAGGATCATGGTCACTGGGATGCTGACGGAATCTTTTTGTTTTTTATTAAAATAAATAAATAAATGTTTCTGGAAGGAGGATCATGGTCCCTAGCTGTGCATTAAATGTCATCTCAGATGAATTCTAGGTTCCAACCCACAACCACCTTTGAAACTCTGGAAGATTAAGAAATTTACAGCAGTATAAAAGAGTTGTAACTGTAATTTCAGCCCGTAAAATTGTTGGAAAATGCCAGTTTCAAATCATGAACAGACTGGCCACGAGCAGTACTGGGAAGTCCTTATAGCAGAGAGCACAACTGATATTTTGCTCAACTTCCTGATACTTAGAGAACAGAGAAGTCCAACAAAATGTGAGCTATCTTTGACCAGCAAGTCCCTTCTTGTCTGTTTGGTCTGCGCTAAATGTAAATGTTTGTCTTTCCTTACCTATTGTTTATAGCTTTTTATTGAAGACGCTGCTCTTTATTTCTGTATGAAGTTAGATTATTTTCATTCTTTTTTATCCTCTCTCAATGACAAATCTGTATCAAATTGGAAGACATCTTAGTTTTAAATAAAAAGTGATATTAACCTAGTCTAAGTCTGCTTGTCATCGGATGACATGCAGTACTAATCGTCCCTGGATTTGACTTGTCTCCTCTTCTCCACCAAAACTCTTCGGAGATAAATCAGAAAGCCAAGAAGTGATAACTGAGCTTCTGGATGTCCCATTCACACTTCCTTTAAAAATGGGAGTGATGAAATTTAAACTCCTGGTTTTTAGACTTTTGCATTCCAACACAAACAAGCTTTCCTTAGTTACCATGGTCCTCTCATGTCTGTGTCTATTGCTGAGGACTTACTGCTTTGGCCCTCTCATTGATGGGGTGGCACTGGAGCTATAGTGGTAAACCGAGGCATAGTGGAGAAGGGGGGAAGAACCATGACTCAGCATGCCTTTGGGTGCTATGGAACAGGATGTATTTATTTTAACCTCTTAAGAGATACAGGCTCCAACAGTGAGGTGTTCAGTTTGGAAGCCCAGCTGTAGAATCAATGCCCGAGATGCCCTGTGGGTGTTGAGTTGAACTAGAAAAGCCTCTGTCTCCACAGGGAGATGAGGGTGAGGAAGTGGAGGGTGTTTGTGGAGGGCATTTCAACACTGTGAGCTAATTGTGCAGAGGGAAGTGAGAATGGTGAAAAAAGAAATGGGGGGAAATAGAGTGAAAACAGCATAATCTATTGGAGTAGAATTTTGTAGGAGTAGAAAGGAAGGGCAACAATTATCAATTAACTCATCAGGAGATTTGTTTCAGTGATGCTCTTGGAAACAAAGGAGTCTTCATATTACCACTCTTACTTAGTGGCCATCGAACACCTGTGGCAGGGTGGGCGCATCTAATTGCAGGTTGCTTGGAGAATCAGGGTTTTCAAATCTCCTTTCTGGAAAGCACATCCAATAACTGGAACGAAAGGGTTAAAAGCAGAGGCAAGAGGCTGGCCCTTGTTTCATGAAGGAAGTTGATTACAACACATAAAATTAAAGAGATAGCAAGGTACTTACCCAGTACCAGAGAGCAGTGTCCTGCTGATGTCCTGGGGTCCCATCTGTCCATTTCTCAGGGCAGCTGGGGTAATTTCCTAGCATGTTCATTAGAACCCAGGAGAGGGAGCAGCCACAGTGAATAAAAATCACCCAGATAGACATCTGCAGGACAGCGGAAGGGGACATGACTAAGCACACACACACAGAACTGGACATTAATACCAGATTAGGAAATCTGTAGTGGCCTTATTTACATACATAGAGAAGAAGGAATATACCTCCTTCTAAATTATGCAGCAACTAGAATGCAAAAAATGGAAACCAAAGTAGCAATAGATTAAGAAATGTTTGCTGCTGCCAACGTGAGGACACCCTCCTAAGGACGACCACGCAACTGGGATAAATAACACAAATTTCAAAACAGACTGACAACACGTGTCCGAAATGTCTAGGGCAAACTGAACTCGAAACTTTAACTTGAAATTCCAGGACCACTTCTAAAACAGAACAAAACAAGTATGACCAATCAATAATCAAGTCAAAACTCAAAAACACTGCCGAAGTCAAAGGACACCGGGCTTGGTGGTACACACCTGTAAGCCCTGACCTCACAGGATAAGACAAGAGGATTGTGAGTTCAAAGCCATTCTAGGCTATATAGTGAGACCCTAGCTCTAAAACAAAATAAAAAGAATCCAGTAGCAGCCAAGCAATGGGTAATATTTTGTGAAGCAAAATATTATCAAGGCATGGACTATAGAGTGTTTTAATCCAAAATTAGTATTTGGTTTTCTGGATATAAAACCTGCTGTCTGCTGTCCTGATTCTATACATATAGATAACTATAGATATCCACCAGTTATCTTCAAAATACAGTAAGCTGTTACCTTCTCAATGACAATAAAGGAACCCCTCAGAACACAGTTCATACCTGTTCGGGGATCACAGATTGAAGCTGCAGCCTGGTTCCATCTTTGATTTGGGGAGAATGATTAAATTGGAACTCCCTTTGTTACTGAGGTCATCCGTTTTGCAATAAATAATAAATAAATGGCACATTTCTGGTTTTTCTCCTTGAATTCGAGGGTTCACTGCTAGTGTGAATCCAATAGAGGCAGGAAGAACGGAAAGTCTTTCCAGAATCACCATTGGAAGCTGTGCACACACAGTAGCGCGCGCGCGAACACACACACACACACACACACACACACACACACACACACACCAACACTTGTAGGGCAGGGACAGGAAGATCAGGGGATTCAAGGTCATTCTCTGTTACACAGGGAGCTTGGGGCCAGCCTGGGCTACATGGAAGAAAATCAGTAGCAAAGTCAGATTTAAGTTTAGCAGAACTAAGTTTAGATACTTACATCCAGGCTCTGTTAGGTACGCCTATGGAGGTCCAAGCAAGTAAAAGATGGGCCAGAGGGATGGCTCAGTAATTAAGAACCATAACACATGGTGCAGAGGACGGGTTCTGATTTCAGAACCTATGTCAAGGGGCTCACATCTGCCTATAGTTCCAGTTCCGGGGTGCTCTGATGCTTCTGGCCTCCAGTGGCCCTGCACTCAAGAACATACACTTAAGTTTAAAATAATAAAATAAATCTTTTTTAAAAGGTGGATTAGATCACAAATCTACAAACACAGGACTTTCCGTCTTTCAAATATGAGGTCTTAAGCGATAACTATATTGACAAGAAACAAAAGCGTCTCAGAGTCCCTGTTCTCGTTAGTCTTGTTCCCAGTGTGTTGTGTGGCCCTGTTTGGCTTTCTTTGTTTAATTTCATCAGTGCTTTCCACATTTGAAAATCTGTACCCACCTATGCATTGCAGAATTACCAGCGGGCCTTGTCTGTGTGATACTCAATTCTTCTAAAGACCAGAAGTATTATTTAGCATATGTTTAATTTTGGAAGCATTGCCACAGAAACGACACAGAAGTGTCTATGACAGCTCTGATGTCTGCATTTGTCCCTTGGCTGCTGTCTAGGTGGTAGCGCTGGGGGATGTTCCGGACGGCACTCTGGTCACCGTCATGGCAGGCAATGACGAGAACTACTCAGCAGAGCTGAGGAATGCCACCGCAGCCATGAAGAACCAAGTGGCAAGATTCAACGACCTCAGGTTTGTCGGTCGGAGTGGTAGAGGTACGTATCTGTCACAAACGAGCCTGAAAAGCAAACCGTCTACCTGGGAACAAACCCAGGCTTTCCAGCTAAGAGCAGTTCCTTTTATTATTGATGCCGCTCAAAGCTTTAAAGTAATGTTTATTTGGAAATTAATGCTTCTGCAAGAGTCTAACTTGATACTATCACATTTGATGGCTAAACTGGCTTAAGACTGACTTGGAACGCACAGCATACAAAACATGAATTGTGGATTTCAGTAAAACCCTTCAGCGTTTTTCTACAGTGAGAACTGAGGTCATGCAACAGGCCGACACTGTGGGGTCATCGACGCCCATGAGGCTTCAGCAATGGTGATGTGCTTTCTGCTGACAATCGACAGGGTTTCGCTTGGTCACATCAGTAATTTTGGAGAATCCTTATAGTATATGATGTAGTTTTAAGCAGAGTAAGTCTTCCAGGATAAAATACGGAATTGTATTAGTACGACTGAGAGCAAGTTGACCATCATGATATTTTCCTCTTGAAGCCTGTTATGGTTTGGCAGGAAGAGGGGCTCACTTAAGGTTTAGATGCTAATCCTATGAAAGACCAGGTCATTCAAAGAAGCCATCACCTTAGCCCAGGTGCACATGCAGTTTTCTTCTTCACCAGTTCCTGACATTTTGGAGTAGAAACAGGAATTTATCTCCCGTGGGTTTCGCTGCTTTCCAGTTATCTTTCAAGTGTTGTGTTTTTTTCTCCATTTCCTACGTCACATTTTACAAATGTCAGCAAGTAGTGAAAGTGTAAGAGCGAGGGGAGTCTGTCTAAATTTCCCCTTTTACAATGTAGGGTTGAACAAGCTTAGCCACAAAAGGCATTTCCAGCTTAAACAAAAAGACATGATGTCTATCTAAGTAGTAGTATCAGTTCTTGCATTGGAAAAGAAACAGGAAGGGGTTGGAGATGCTCCTTAGCCCTTGCTTAGCATGTGCAAGATCCGGGGTTTGGTCCCCAGCACCAAGCAAACAAAACAAGCAGACTGGCAACGGGTAGAAAATATCAAGCTAAGGCCATTGCTACTGTTTGTGAAGTCCTTCAAAGCCATTAGAAAATCTCTGTCCTTCATGGAAAGGTGGGGAGGTTAAGCTGTATTTCTCACCAGAGATGTCCAGGGCATTTTCATAATGAAATCACAGCTGGGTAAAAATTAAAAACATATAACGTGATTGGAAATACATGTTCCCATTACTATGCTAATAATAGCGGGATTCAGAGAAAAGTCCATCCACTTCTTGGAAGGCTGGACGATGCTGTGAAGCCGCTATCATTAAGTGGGTTCACTGGAAGATCCGTCTTTCAGCAAATGGAATTTGCATTACGGTTCTGAGACACATGTTTAGAAAACATCGTGAGGGTTTCAGATGACCTGCTGGCAAAGTGGGTGGGAAGCCAAGAGGAGAGGAAGACCCCGTAGCCAGGCCCACACCGGCCTGCCCAAGCAGTAAGCTGGGCCCGCTGCTTTTAGGACTGGCTAGCTAGGTTAGCCCTTGGTTGCCAGGGAAGGTGTGGCTACTCTCATGCGAGTGCGAGTGGGTCTGTTTGGCGTTTCTGGCTATGGACGTTCTGAAGATTATTACGGCCTGTTCCAGTGGCAACTTCCGCGCAGGGAATTGTGTGGTGCCGAGCTGATGGTAATGATGAGGGGGCTTTGGACAGCAGCATGCTTGCTCTGGGGTGCTGAGAGCTGATCTCCCACCCTCTTTGGTCATTTCTGTTTTGAGTGGGTGACTAATAGGTGCTGGTGTTTACCTGAGGAACGGCCGACTGTTTCCCCAAGGTGTGGACTGTTTGCATTCTGCTGCCTGATTCGTGCCAGCGTGCACTTGAGTGTGCATAAGCCCCCCAAGGGAAACAGCAGCACCCAAAGCCAGGCTGTCTTCCCATACCCTGGAATGAGAAAAATTAATCAGATGGAAAAAAAAAAACAAAACAGATTATATTTGACTTGAACAGGCTTTCCTCTCCATGAGTGATAATAAGTAATTAAAACTCAGGAGCACTAATTGACCACTTGACCCAGTTACATTTTCTGTTTTTGTTGTTGGTCTTGAGTTTCTATGGTTTAAATTTTTTATGTCAATAATACAAGACAAGTGAGCTGCCAGGGGATTGAACATGGTTTTATCTCATAATTTCACTTCACAAAATATGATTTCATTTTGCTTTTTCATACCAACATCAAAGCCCGCTGGATTTTCTCCCTCTTTCTGGCTCTCTCTCTCTCTCTCTCTCTATCTCTCTCTCTCTCTCGATTTGCCTCCCATTAGAAAGCAAAAAGACGACTCTCGCTAATTCTCACAATTAGCCCTAATCTCCCTGGCTGAGTCTTATCCTTTAAAAGTTTCATTATGTTTTATTGAGCAATCTTAAGACTCAACTGTTTCATTTTCTTTTTTTTTTAATGTGCCTTTTTAAAAAAAATGTGCCTTTAAAAAAAAAAATGTGCCTAAAAACTTCAGCGGCCACACACTGGCCCAGAAGTTTCCGGCCTTTCACCAATACATATGTGTTGTATGTATTGGGTTTTGGGTTCTGTCAATGATGGCTTAGCTGAGGAGCCCGGGTGATCACAGTGGGAGGAAAGTAGGGAAGATATGAAAGGGTGCCCCCTTTCTCTTACCAGATGACAGATTCGGGGGACTGTGACCCTCACAGAAACTGCCAGCTCTAACCACGAAGGATTTTTCTCTGTTCCAAGAAATGGATCAGGCTGGGTGCTGGCTCATGGCCAGCACCACAGCGCCTAACCTCAGGTTCAGCCTGTGACTGGGAGAACCTGCCTGTCTGGCTTCTAAGGCCTGGCTGCCTGCTGGCCGCCGTGCAGAGTGGTGAAGGCCCAGGCAGCTCGGCCTTCTTCCTCTGTGCCCATGGCTTCCCCTTGCTCTGAGGTAGTATAGATCTTGTCTGGGTGTATCTCCCCTGGGAATATCTCTCCCTCTGTTCCTGATCCACACGTTGATTAACATAGTGGCTATCCAAAGGAAGAAGAGAGAGCCAGTTGGGGGCAGGGGGTGGTGGTAAGAAGAGGACCCTCTGACATCCACTCAAGACGGTGGCACTCAGGTGAATGTCCATAACAACATTCATTTTAGTCACAGGCCTGAGAGTATCACTCGCCTCCAAGTTCAGGATCAACAAGAAATGTCTTTCATAAGATTGATTATTTGAGCATTTTTCTGTCTCTTAACTGCAATTGGTCTGTTCCCATGACAAGAGAGCTTCTCCCCACATAAGGTGACAGCCAGCTAAGAAACTCTAGCAGTGACGGCTGCAAACACCTTTTCCCTGCTGGAGTATTTTACCAGGCGTCAAAGAACTGACCCACTAGTGAATATAGCGTGTTTTATTTCACTGGGCACCAAGGCACACAGCTACCAAATGTAACAGTAACTGTGTTGCAAATGGAAGGAGGGAAACCAAGGCCAGTTTCCATTTGTTCTAAAACTGTGATTTAATCTTTGGGAGATGTCATAGATAATTCTGAAAACTCTCCCAAAGACATGCCAAGGCCCAAAAGAATGCACAGGTGCCCAGATTTCTGTGTGCAGCTTAGTTTCCAGAGTTTGTTTGTAGATCCTCTGGGATGAATGGGTGCCAAAATGGGTGAATTTGAAATGTGTCTTTGAGTGTAGAGGGTCAGCTCAACACCAAGTTTTACACACAACGGATACCCAGAAAATAAACACGCAGGAGAATACACAAGGTGGACACTTAACTTGTGAAGTGCTATCCTTGGACTTAGGATCTGGCTGGTAGGGGTTTGGTAGCCCAGGCTAGCCCAGGCCTTCAGTGGCCACCAGGCATATTGGTGAAAGTGAGTGATCCTGGCGAAGACAGTACGGTATCTTCCCTAGTGACCTTCAGCCCTGGCTGTTGCGACTCCAGGACCCCGAGGAGCCAAGTGTTCCGTTGCCCCATCAGGAAAATGTTTCATTTCTTAGTGGAATCTGCTGTTTGCATTTACGCCCTGGCAGCCCAGAACTTGCCCATTTTGAAAATAGTGCTTTACTTTCCTGGAGTCTCTCGGTAGACGTCTTCCCAGACATAATATTTATCCTGTCACAATCTGGGCTCTCACATATTTGTGTACTGTCGGTTTCTTAAGGCATTTCCATTCCCCTTCTACATGATTTGGGGTACAGTATGGGAATGTTGTCTCTTGGCTGAGCGGAAGGCTGTGGCAGAGACGCATTTCGGGAAGGATAAACTGTCACTCTGAGCCAGGAGGACGAGGAGGGCCGTCTTCCTGCACCGACTTTTACCAGACAGTTGGCCTTAGTGACTCACGATGTTATCATGGAATCCATATCATTATTTGATCAAAATTCATTTAATAGAGAAAGGAAATATCCAACCCCAGCCCCAGAGATGCTTCATAAAGAGCATTCCATGTACACAATAGACCCTGGCAGTTGAGTCTCCCAGAGAGAATAAGTAGAAGGAAAAGATGTGAGTTGAGTTAAAATCAAATGCCCACTTTTCTTTCTGGTTTTTGGTCTACAGTACATGTAATAACAACACATGTAATAAAATCAGTTCTCTTCGGATTTAACTGTGAATAAATAGGGATGAAACAGAACGAAACAAAATAAAAGCCAAACAAAACTGAACAAAGCCAGGGCCTTCCGAGAACAAGCCCCAGCCGGTCCGAACAAACACTTCCTGTCCACGGCAGGTCACAGGCTTCACCCCGGAATTGATGGGAATGACGCAAAATCTGCCTTTGCAGATCAGATTTCCCCTTCTCTTTCTTCTACAATAAAAGAGTTAGCAACACTTTCCTGAAGCAAGTTTTTCCCCCGACCAGCTTAAAGCCCAGGTGGCAAGGTGGCGGAGCCCATCCTGAAGCAAGTTTTCCCCGACCAGCTTAAAGCCCAGGTGGCAAGGTGGCAGAGCCCAGCAAGGACCAGGAGCTGCAGTCTCTGCGCTGCCCCTGCTGGAAACCATAGTGTCCGCTCTGTCCCTCCAGGCTTTCCTTGCTGGTTCCCCAAAGTGCCAGGCGGTGAGGATGGTGTCACACAACCTTTTGTGGTTGAGGTTATTTGGATGGATAGGATTTTTCAGTTGTGGGGCAGCGGCTCCCCTTCTGTGGATCCGTAGTGAGCCAGCTCTTTTGGGTCAGGACTGAAGACAATCAATCAGAAAGTGCCTTGGAGAGAAATAATGGTGGACTGACTTTTAGAGCTTCCTGTTCTGACAGCGTTATAGACATACACAGTGACCCAGCTAGCCACTCGGGAGGCTGGTTCTGATAAATCAGCCTGTTTGCTTGTTTTTCTTTTTCCCCTTCCTTCCTTCCTTCCTTCCTTCCTTCCTTCCTTCCTTCCTTCCTTTCTTTTGTGCTGGTTACTGAGGTACAAGGGAGGAGGAAGCTAGTTATGGAAGAATATATTCTGTTTCGGATTTTTTTTTTTTTTTTTAAGAAAAATTACTTGTTGAAGCAGAGAGATGGTGTAATGTCTGGTGAGTGTCTCCTCCCTGCTGATGATTATAAAACAAGTTGAGAACAGTAAAAGGATGTTTAAGAATGACTTCAGGGAGTCACCCCTGTGGAAGGTTGGTCCAGAACCCAGCTCCATTCCATTCACACAGACATCTGCAGCTGCTCAAGTCGTTTCTACAGAATGGTACAGCATTTGTAAATAACCCCTGCCTATCCTCTAATATAATTTACATCATGCCTAGATCACTTACGATAGCTAACAGAATATTACTTACACATAAGTAGTTGCTGTGGTATTGTTTGGGGAATAATAATGAAAAAAGAAGCCCATGTGTTCAGTGCAAATGGGTCGTGTTCCCCCTGCAAATATTTGTGATCTGCAACTGCTTGAATCCATGGGAACCATGGACATGGGACCATCTCTGCTGTAAATGTGGAGTAGGATGCTGTTTGTAGGCTCTGTTGGGCTCTTAGCCAGGAATATGTACACACACACACACACACACACACACACGTATATATTCATGTGTCTATACTTCCATTAAGTGACTTCTTGGACCAAAATGTTCTTGAAGATTGAGTCCATGCTGATAACATCTTCTCATATGAAGCCCCAGTCTAGCAATTAACAGGAATTAATGAGCGAGCTGTCTGTGAAAATGTCCTGGTGTGCCAGCTGCACAGCAGGGCGTGGGGTGGACACGCTGCTCACATCCTGCCTGTATTTATAGACAGGCACTGGTGAGCTGCAGCGGATGCCTGTTCTCCATGGCTGGGCCTGCTGTGAACCTCACTTTCAGAGAGATGTATTTTGGGCTCTGCGTGGGGAATGGAGCTGATGTTGCATTCAGTTTTGCACCTGCACCGCATTGGCATCCCAGCTCTCTGCCCAGCCTCTGTTAGGCCATACTGAGAAGCTTGTCCTGTTTAGGAACTTCATGTGCTCTGCCGAAACTTTCTCCAGCCAGGATGCCAGGCTGCTTGGGTCCCTAAGAGTGTAAATAAATCCCAGCAGGAGTCCCAGTACTTTCCTTTGGCTTCCTCAGCCAGAGGAAACTCCAATGAACGGGAGGACGGGCCAGTATCCTCTGGGGAAGTGTGTGTCCCTAATCAGGTCACCTATGCAAAGGAAGGAGTTTTACAGTGCTCATCTGCATCCTTATCAGACCCTCAAGGACAAGCAAGAAGGGAGTGGCCTTCTGGAGGTAGAGAGACTCCAGTTTGCTCACAGTATTGGTTGTGGGTCTTCACAGACATTTTTCTTTCTGTTTGACATCTTTATATGGAGTGTGTTCAGCAACTATCATTTCTCTGTCCACTTCGTCTCTGATTAGTGAGGCGGTATCTGAACCAGGATCGCTCATAAGGATGTCTGTCTTTTAAATGATGTCTCCAGAGCCTACAATGAGGTTTCCGCTTTCATCCTTCTGTTTGAACTGCCACCAGGAGGCAGGACTCCTTCACTATAGGTGAATAATCAATTTTGATGACCCCTTTGCTTAGCAGGTCTCAGCTGGAGTGAGTTTTGACCCCTAGAGAATTTTAAAGAGGTCTGCAGATATTTTGATTGTCGAATACTGGGCTGGAAGAGTGGTCCCTGAGACCCAGAGATCTGCTAAATACCCTACTATGTGCGGAATCCCCCCAAGAGATCTGCTAAACACCCTACTATGTGTAGAATACTTCGCCACCCCCGCTCCTACAAAGACCAATCCTAAAACTTCAATCATGTCAAGACTGGGGAAACCCTGACCTGGCCTAACACACTCAAAAGTTGTAAAATCTCTCTCTTGCCCCTTCTCCCTCACACGCTTTACCTTCCTTTAAAAAAAAAAAAATGTGTGAAAAATTTAATTCATGATATTCACACTGAATAAAAAGTAGAGGCAGGAAAAGTGAATTTCCATGATTTCCCCAAAACTAAAACCTAGTGTGCCCAGTGTCCTCAGTGGGCCTAGCCCTGTCTGACAGATAGGTACCCACTCCTGAAATCCCTGCTAGTGGACAGCCCTTCCAGGACTGTCTTCACTCTAGGCTGTGGACTGTACCAGCCTCTTAACAGAGCATCTAGAGGATGTCTCCCACTGCCTCACAGCCACCCATTCGCTTTTGGGGACCATCCGGGGAACACAGGGAAGTGGCTGCTTTATGCATTGCTGAATGTTTGACAAGCATACCCATGACTCCCACCCCCCACTCTGCTTCCTAGTAGTGACAGCCTGAAATATCTGAAAATACTGCCAAACCTCCTGAGGGTGGGGAAGTGAAGAACAGTTTCCTTAGGTGCCTGTCTGAACTCTATTCACCTTTTGTCCACGGGGAGGGGGAGGTGCTGTGAGGATTGATTACCTGAGATAAAATACTGGTTATTGCTTTTGCCTGCCCCAGACAAGAAGAAAACTGTCCTGAGTTCCAAACCTGGGTCAGGTCTCTGTAGGGACAGTATTCCTGGAGGAGGCAGTTTTTGGCATTTCTTGTCTCTTGTTGCTCCTTGGTGGACCTCTGCAAGAGAGAGCTTCCTGGCCTACCCTTCCTCGCCAGCTTCCTGGAGCTCTGAGGGCCCGAAAGAGTTGTGCCCGGCAGCCACTGAGATTTCAGATTAGCAATGGAAGAGATGAAATTAAATATGGACTGTAATTCGAAGCACTGTTTTTCATGGGAAAAGAAGTTCTCCCAACTTAGCCTGTCTAACTCTTTTGTCCAAACATTAATAGCATGCAAATATTTATGATTCATACATGCCCCTTTTAATTCCCGTGTGTATTTTAACAATAAACACTGCCTTTTGACAATGAGGCAGAATAATCCCTTTGTCCCATAGCAGAGCTGTGCAGGCTGGCACCCAGCAGCTTCACATTCTTCCTGAGTGGTAACTGCTGTCTGTCTCCACCCAAGCTTAGGGGGCGTTTATGTCTGTGCGCCCTGAGCTAGCTTTGGGTGGTGCTCCAGGCCATCCTGCTGCTACCCGGAAGCCATTCTTACCTCATTGTCTTAATAATTTTCAAGTGAATATCCACACATGGGTTTTCTCTGGAGGCCACAGAGAACCCAGAGAGTTGATTTAAGCGGTTGTTTGCAACTGCCTCTTGCTGCACTGTTGTCTTACATTCTGGCCTAATTCCTGGGCTCTGGGTTACGCTAAAGCCATGGAGTCTCAGTCATGGTTCCTCTGAATCCTCACAATTCCACAGAAACACATACCTCTTCAGGATGGTTCGGCGGGTCTTTGGAAGTCTGAGAAGTGGGCAGGAGTCCCTGACATGTGTGGGCCTTTGTTTTTCCTCCTGTGTGATAGTCATGGCTGTACCTTTCATCCTCACAGGGTTAAGATGATAAAAGTGAGATGGCAGAGGTCTTCCTCCTGGAGTGGGGAGTCTGGGAAGAGGAGGGAGAAGATGACAGGAACAGCAGTGGGCCTTCTTCCTGCCCCTCTTCCATGACTTTTATCCCATTTATCCCTTTGTTTTGCTAAGGACCTGGCAAAAGGAAGGTGTCCTACATATTCACAAATAAATTCATTCATAGCAGTAACAAAACAACCAGCCACAGTCTGGACACTCTGTGCGGCACACATTCTATCTGCTTCTCTTCCTTAGCTCTGTCGGTTTGCTTACCTTGTCTTCTAAAGCCATTTAAGAAGACCATTTCATTTATTCATTCACTCATTTTTTTTATTTTTAATTTTTGACACAACCCTGTGTTTAGCCCAAGCCGGCCTAGAACTCAGTGACCCTTTTGCCTCAGCCTCCCACATGCCCATCCACGTGTCCATTGATCCACCATGCATGTATCGTGTACCATTTACATCAGGCGCTAGGCCAACACTAGGCTCATGGTGGAGAGAGGTCATCAAGGTCAGGGTTCTGAGTGGACACCTCTGTGGCAGAGGACAGCGGCAACAGGAGCAAATGGAAGTTGTGGGAGACCTAGTGAAGGGCAGATGGCTTTCCTCAGAGAACCTGTCATCTGTGTTGACTGATACCTACAGGAGGCAAAGGTGTGTGTGTGTGTGTGTGTGTGTGTGTGTGTGTGTGTGTGTGTGTG
>NW_026592666.1:10243833-10279704 GCF_907164565.1 Psammomys obesus | reverse complement strand
TGTGTGTGTGTGTGTGTGTGTGTGTGTGTGTGTGTGTGTGTGTGTGTTGGCCAGGGGTGGGCACCTTGCCATTTGAAGAACCAAGAGATAGTAGGGTGTCCTGCTCTGGAGGCCTTGGAGTAGGGTCAGGTGAGGATGCTGTTGGTGCCTTGACATCTGCCCTGGGCACTGGTGCTGATGCCAGTGAGACAGTGAACCACCAACAGATCCTCAGGAGAGAAGTGTGTCGCCAGATGTTCATGATGGACAAACTTAGATTCCAGTGTGAAGGGTAGGAAAAGTGTGTGGAGGGGGCTGGGGTACCCACTCATTTTTCCTCGGAGGCAGCCTCAGGTCTGTGCGTGTAGAGCCTGCAAACACCCCCACTCAGTAAGTGTTGCTGCCCCTGGGGACTTAGCCCCACCTCAGGCTGGCTTTGTGATTTCCTGTCTTCCCTTAGTGTCCAGCCCACTGGCCCTTCCACCTTGCGGCACAGCAGAATTTCAAAAGGCTGGCAAGCAGGAACTGGAGACCCCAATGCTCCCCTCCTTTCTGATGGCCATAGCCGTACCCCAGCCTCCCTGCTGTTTCTGCGTGTGGTGTGGGGCTGTGTGTGAGAGACTCTAGGCCACAGGTACATGCAAGGTGATGAATCACACAGCCTTGGGAAGCCACTTTCTGATTTTTCCCCTTGTCACCCCTAGCTGGACTACATAAGCCAGAAAGACCAGCAGAACCTGGGCAATCTGGGTATGTCCACTAGACAATACTGTGGATGGAAGGACAGAACAGCATTTGGCCCTAGCCTAACTAGAATCTTGTACATGTCTGGGCTAAACACGGGCTAGTCATCTGAGATAATGTGAGGCTAGGATTTCAAGTGAATAAGACAGGAGAAAACATGGAACTGGAGGAAAGAAAACAGAGTCCCCAGGGACGATCTTGGCACTTTAGGGGGTGGTCAAGTGACACAGGTATTAGATCCAATTTTAGGAGCTTTCCCATAAGATAGGAAATCTATAGACATTCCTATGCCTTATTGAAAATGGCACAGATGTAGCATCTGTGTGACATGCACTCAGTTCTCTTCACACTTGTATCTATTTGTGTATAATATACTTGTGCTTTTCTCTCCTCCCTTATATCTATTTGATGTCACATTGGGATGACTTACAGTACCTACTTCACACAAATCGGTTGTCTTTGTCCTGTGTGCTTGAACTTCCAGGACCCTCAGAGACAAAGAGGCAGGACACACTGAGTTCACAGTGAAGGAAAGCTTTGTCCACTCGTTTCTTCCCTAATGTTGTTCTCAACCCAGCACCCAAGGTGTAGCTATGCCTTCCAACCAGAGGCAGCTTCCATGAAAGCCAGCAGAACTCACGGATTCACTTTATCAGGCTTGTGTGTATGTGCATATGTGTGTGCAGAAGTGTATGAAGCCAGAGACTGGTCTCCAGATTCTTCCACTCGTTTGTTTGTTTGTTTGTTTGTTTGAGATAAGGTCTTTCATTGAACTTGGAGCTCACTATTTCAGCTAGGAAACCTCCAAATCCATTTGTATCCACACACACCCCCAAGGAATAGGTTCCTATTGCCCACTGGCTTTTTACATGACTGCTGGGGAGCCGAACTCAGTTCCTCAGTTCCTCATGCTTGTCAAAAGCATTTTAATACATACTGAGCCATCTCCCCATCAACCTCCTCCTTCTTCTTTCTTTCTTCCTTTCTTTCTTTCTTTCTTTCTTTCTTTCTTTCTTTCTTTCTTTCTTTCTTCCTTCCTTTCTTTCTTTCCTTCGTTTTTTCCTTCTTTCTTTCTTCCTTTCTGTTTTTCAAGACAAGGTTTCTCTGGGTGACCCTGACTGTCCTGGAACTCACTAGACCAGGCTGGCCTCAAACTCACAGCGATCTGCTTGTTTCTGCCTCCCTAGTGCTGGAATTAAGTCTGTGTGCCACCATTGGTCAGCCCCAGTTTTAAAAACACTGGACCAGAAGACACAAATATGATTTGAGCACAGCCCCTGAGCTTCTCTGGCTCACTTCCAGAGAACTCCAGAGAAATGTAACATGTGGCTTTCCTGTTCCCCAAGTGCAGCACTCTGTTTCAAATGTCTGGTCACTCCATGCAACCAGGCAAAGGTTATTTCTGTGGACAACTGAGTTCTGTATTTCAAATTTTCAGTTAGGCGCCCACAGCTTGAACTTGAATTTGGGGGCTCTGGTGTGCATTCTACCCGCATGGACAGGGTGGGCCTGAGCCAGGCCAGCTGGACAGAGTCTCTTCCCACAAGATCAGATATGCACACAAACACCTTCCAGTCCAGCTTAGAGGAACCAGGCGACTCTGTGCAAGTCGAATGATTCGTGTTCTGCTCACAAGTCCCTAAATAAATTCATTACACAGCTGAACTGACAACAGATTATGGTGGAAGCAGGAAGAGGAAAGGACAGAGACAGGCATGAACACTGGCTGTTAAGATGCTCTGGAGAGAAAGTACGAGGCAGAACACCGAGGGCAATACTGCAGCACAGAAGCCGTCCCTGGAGTCTAAGGGGGCTTTCGTTTGTCACCTGCTCTCATGTGTGAGTGTGTGTGACAGAGAGAGAGCGGTCACACTGTCATGTGTGAGGGCATGCATGTTGGTGTACACACGTGTGGGTGTCAGAGGACAACTTGTGGGGATCAGTTCTCACCTTTCACCGTGTGGGCTCTGGGACTGAACTCAGGTGCCTTAGTTGGCGGCAGGTCCTTACTCACTGGGCCATCTTGCTGGCCTGGGTGCCTTCATTCCAGTCCTCAGATATCAGCGTCCAAGGGGAACTCTCCCAGCAACCTTTGAGAATCTTCGGGGATTTCCTCAGTTTGTGAAGAGCAGACCTCCCCCACCCCAGCCTTCCTGCCTTGCCTTGCTTTTTTTAAAGGCAGCATTAAAAACATGTTTCCTTTCACATGCTCTTGGGAGCCCCAAGTGGCAGAGCCCAGCCACTTGGAGCCAGACTCCCTTGCAGAGACACAAGCAGAGGGATGTTATGGGTACTACTTAGGGAAAATGGCCACCCCACAGCCCCAGAGCAGAAGGTCCTTTGCATGCGTAGTCTTCCTTTCCGTGACAAAGGGGAAGTTTCACATCCTCAGAAACAGTCCCCCAAAAGGAGAAGATGATTCATGCATCCCAACCCATACCAAGGAGAAGGAGAGTGATAGAGCCACCAAGGGCTGGTGGAGTAGAGCAGCTCACCCACGGGCCAAGAAAGGGTAGCTTCTCCCAGCGAGAGACTGAGGGTCACCTCTGACTCCAGCTGGCTTGGGAGGAGAGCCCCCTTGGGGCGGGGGCTCTGTCTGGACTGTACTGGTAGAATCCAACTATGGGCCAGCAAGAAGTGGTTTCCAGCCACCTATCTTCTCTCTACTTTTCTCTTCCCACCCTCAGCCCTCCTGGAGAAGGCCTTAAGCCTTAACAGTATAGTATCTTGAAATGTTTCATCGTTGACTAGGTGTGGGGAGAAGCAGAGTGTGTCTTAGGCCGGACAGACAGACAGGGTCCAGCCGAGGCCTTAATAGAGCTCAGAACTGTCAGTGTCCACCATTGAGCCTCGCCCCAAGGCCCTGGAACTGCCTGGCCTTGGAAAGCATGTCATGTCACAGCACCAAGTGTCCAGGAAGGCTCACCTCGTGACCTTCTTTCTGACTAAATAAAGCAGTTGGTATTTTGTTCTGCCCGGTGGGTGGACAGACTGGCGTCCAGGGAGACGCCACATGTGGCTGCCCTGGCTTGTTTGCATAGTGGGGCAGCCACTCACGGACAGGCCTCACGGAGTGCTGCCAGCTGGTGCTGCAGCCCGAAATGTTAAGTTCAGTTGGAAATCCATCTGAGCAGCAACTCTGTCCCCAGTTGAACGTTCCTCCTTTTCCTCCACATCCTCCCTCCCATCAGGTCCATCTCATACCAGCCCCTCCCCACAGGACCTCTGAGGCTCTTTGTGGAACAGTTGTCGTATATTTGACGTTTTTTACTAAGACTTTGCTGGGTGCCTGGCCCCTGGAATTTGGACACAGGTACACACTGCCTTGCTCAGCATCCACGCCTAACCCCCCCCCCCCCAATGCACACATGTGAATCTCCACATCTCCGGAATGTGAGGAGTAGGCTTCTTCTCCTGGTGCTTGTGTAAGTCCACAGCAGCCCCTTCTCTCTTGGTCCTTCTTTTCTGACAGCTCTTCCTCTTCCTTCCTCAGCCCTCCCACATCACAACCATCCATGGCAGCATCAGCTGCCCTTTCCTTAAGAGCCAGGAGCAGAATGAAGGTTGTAGTGCTTTCCTCTCCCCCTGGCACCTCCTACTGGCTGGATGACTCACATTCGGGGCATCTGCGACTTAACAGCTTGATCCTCCACTGCCAAAAGCCTCTGCCTCCAGGCAGTACCCAGGATCAGCCTCCAAGGTTATCTGTGTCCTGGCCAGTGAGGGCTTCTGGGAAAGCGGATCTCCCATCAGGCAGCAGACTAGACCGTGAGGTCTTGGGCAGCCCTGTCCCTCTGCCCTGCCTTAGGTGCTGCAGAGTCCGGGAAGGCTAGTGCTACATCGGTGGCCCGTCCTCCCCTGGTCCCCCCTGAGCCCTCCCTCTTCTGGCTGCAACTTACTGAGAAAAACACTTGAAAGTCTTTTACTCTCCACGCCCACGTACTTAAAATACCAAGCCCATAGGTCATTTTAATAAGGGGATTTGGCTAATAACGAATGTGCGCTCCAGGCTGCAGCTCCCACGTCTGCAGGTGCTGGCCAAGCAGAGCGTTGTCTGAACAACCATGGGCCTGGGTGGGTGGAGAGCAGAGCACATGGTCCCTGCTTCCAGCTGCGCCCCTGGCTACCTGGAAGCCATTGTCAACCACGGTGCTAAACCCAGCTGGAAAATACGGAGGACCGGGGGTCAGGTTTTCCCCCTAGGGGAAAAATGTCACACTCACCTGTGACAAAAAAGTCACCATGGCCTGTAGATAATAAGCAGTTGTCCTCAGACTCCATGCTATCACCGGGACCAGGAGATGGTTCCATTGGTGAAACGCCTGCGTCACAAGCATGGGTTGCATCCCGAGGTACAACTTATGATTTATGACAGCACGTTTTAAAAGCTGGGTGTGTGACACACGTTTGAATTCCCAGTTGTGGGGAAGTGGGACTCATCACTAGCTGAACCCATGAGTTTCAGGCCAGCAAGAGACCCTCTCTCAGATGACAAGATGGCAGGTCTTGAGGAATGACACCGAGTTCTACATACATGCCCACGTGTATTGGTGAACACACACCAAATGTTACCAGAGCTCGTTGAGAGGCTAGCCACCAGCCTATCCCCTCCCAGGTGAGCCCCATTCCTGATGTGAAGTCTCCCTGCCTGGTAGGCATCGCTAAGCGAAGATTCCTCATGGTCTGTGCTTAAAATTATGAGCATAAAATAGTAAGAACCAAGGCGATGAGCAGTGCCCTTGCGGTTCTCCTGGTGATGGAATTTCTCTAAGTCAGCTGCTCTCTGGTTAACCAGGAGCTTCTCCAGGGTTTTCACTTCCTGGTACCCCCGTCAGCTCCAGGAGAGATTCCTGCTGAACCCTGGGTTCATAGGTAGCTGCCTAGAAAAGTCTGCATGTTAGAGTCACCGGGACGGTTTTCACCTTGGGAGACGGTAGAGGGGTGGATAAAGGCTGGGAGTTTGGATGTTGTGCGGATGGAGATTTATGACACCAGTGGCAGGAACACAAAGGGTTGGTTTCTCTGTGACTAAGTTAGGTGATTAATATTTTAATATTAATATTATTCGGTATTTTATTATAGTGTGTGTTTTTGTGTGGTAGTGTGGGTGCATGTGTCTTATGGCATTTCTTTGGAGGTCAGCGGATAATTTATAGTTGTCAGTTCTATCTTTGTTATGTGGAATGAAACTCCGAGTGTCCACCTTGTCAGCCAGTACCTTCGCCCACTGGGCCATCTTGCCAACCCAAGCTGAATGAGCTTGAGAACATAACTTCAGCTTTCTACTTCCTAGTTTCCTCCCTTTTAAGGACTAGTATAACCCCTCTGGCTCATTTCATGAGTCTGCTGTGACAGCCATATGAAATAATATGTAGGGAAGTGTTGGAAACAGTGAAAGGTGTGTGTTTACCTACAAATGTTGGTATTGTGGACACAGATTTCCTTGTTGCTCTTTAGGAATTTACAGGTATCGTGACTGAAGGAGGAAACCCTCACATGCCTGGGATGAAGAATGTGCCCAGACAGTCTATACCCACCCATGATCTCAGAATATGCCCTTATTTAGAAAGGTCACAGGTGCAGTGAGGTTAAAGCCACATGTGATGACTTCATATAGAGTCCATGCATGAAGACCTTCATGGGGAGTCCATGCATGAAGACCTTCATGTTTAGTCCATGTATATGACCTTCACGTAGAGTCGATGCCCAATGACCTTCATGTGCAGTCCAGGTATGGCAGCTTCTATGGAAGGGGAGATTCAGAGTCAAGGGCCATGCTATAGGAAGGCAGCATTCAAAGATGGAGCCAGCGATTAAGCACTGAGACTACAAGCTCCTGCAGAAGGTCAATGCCCATGACAAACCCAGGAAGCTGGAAGGAGGAGAAGGAATGAGCCAGCCACCCTCAGAGCCTCCTAAGGGAGCAGTCTTACAGGAACCTTCATCTTGATGTTGTTGTTCCCAGAACAACGAGAGTCTGAGTCTGTGTATATTAAGTGACAGTGTTGTATTGCATCAGCCCAAGACTGCTTGAACTCAGCTCTCGCTGAGGTCTTTGCAGTTCCAAAGCTGTAGGCAGCAGAGGACATGGGCCACCATGCATCTATGCATGCTGACAGAATGCTGGATAGTCAGAGGATTGGAAGACATCACCAGAGAGCTTCAAGATGCACTTCAGGCAACCCACAGCTGAAGTCAGAGTTCAGTCATGGGCTCAGATGACAGCATCAGAGAACATTAGATGGTACAGTAATTTCACTGCCGTGAGCTGAGAAGAAAGCTTTCAGAGAGCTACAAGCTCCAATGCAGGCATCCCTCTGCCTCAGGCTCAAAAGATAGTGTCAGAGGGCTGTGAGCCACACCACAAATATCCTTTGAACTGAGACCAATGGAGGCAAAAAATGTGGGAGAGTCCAAATCTTCTAAGTGACTAGCTGAAGGCAGTAGAACTCATTGTCCTTGCGCTCCCTGAAACACACACACCCCAGGCCAGCTCAGGGCTCAGCCATGTCACCACCAGTCACTCACGTCTTCAAGGTACTTTTTCCTTTTCTCTCTCTTGTCACTGTCTTCTCCTGCCCCTACGCCTCTGCCTGTTCTTCTCCTTTCACACGTCTGAGGCTCACTAGGCTTTGGAGAAGAACATGGCCCCTGCCCTCAGGCAGATTAAGCTTGGACAATCACAAATGCTGTCAAAGCAGATGTCCTCATTAATCAAGGTGAAGAGTGATTTATGGGGCCCATTAGAAACAGTCACAAGGAAACGCATGCTCAGAGAAGATCACTGAGGAGCAGGTCAGTGGAGACTGCCTGTGCTTTGAAGATGTTCACCCAAGCAAGTGAGGCTGGGTTGCTGGAGAAGTGGCTGTGGGCACAGAAACCCCAGAATTGCAAAGCTCGAGAGCTGAGCTCATGATCTGCAGAAGAAGGGAAAGGTTCTAGGGAGAAGATTCTGGAAACCGAGCCCGTGGATGATTCAAGAGCTCACCCATCATGGGTTCCTGCTGAGAAGGGAAAGCCTTCTGTGCTGTCTTCAGGATGCTTACCTTAGCAGCAGCAGGCCTCAAGCTTGAAGACTACAGACGATGATGGCCAGCTAGCTCCCTTGGGCCTCCCCATCAGCACAGCGTCCTCAGTGTGTCCACCCTTAGCTTTTGTCCACCATCCCCCCAAGTCAGCTAGATGCCAAGGTAGAAAACCACATGGGATGTCCCCCGCTGCCATCTGGCAAACCCCAGAGCCTGGCAGCATCTTCCAGAGGAGGCAGCCAATGGACGATGTTAGGGGGAGTTCAGGTACACACTCTCCTGTGCCATAAAGCCCTAGTCCCCAGAACTCACTCCTGCCTGGTCCCCCGGGCCACTCTAGGTGCTGGTGAACTTCCTCACCAGCCTTGCCTGATTCTTTTTGGCACAGACTTTAGCATGTCGATGACAGACGCTCGAGGATTATTTGGGGACAATCTTCTTGATTACAAATGCAGCATGTTGTGGTCATAGGTTGTATTCTTAGGAAATTTCTCAGAGGCCTTCATCCATAGTAAAACACACATGTCAGCTGGAAACCGTATGTTTCTTCTAAGGAGGGTAGGCAGGTAGGCTGGGTTTTAAAATAGCCAGTGCCTTGTGGAGCCAGTGGGCATGGCTTGCTTCCCTTTCATTCATTGCATATGATGTAAGAGGAGACATTGTCTTAACTGAAGAACTAATATAATAATAATAGGTAGAACACTTTCTCTTGCCCTCAGCCAAACACCGGCATTCCACGCAGAGCTCTGGGAAACGGGGCAGGGGTGGGAGCTCAGACGTGAGCCTTTGAACACAGAGCACAGGCACTGTTGAAAAGCGTTGCCTCATTTATTCTTCTCTCTGCCAAAAAACTGTATAAATTTGGAAAATTGCCTGTACCCAATTTTCAGGCATGAACACTAACAAGTCTAGATACAGCAGTTTGTCAGGGGGAAGCAGCAGGAATTCGAACCCAGACTCCACCCCCTGAAGCCCTTGAAGCCAGCCAAGGAGTAATGTGTTTGACTGAACTCTGAGCTGACCTTTCATAGCATGTCAAATAGTGAGAGACAGGCACACTTTTGTATGAACAATTTGAATGTGGTGGCTGCACATTTTTGTGCTGTTCTATCCCATTAATACTTCTGTAACGTTTAATCACCTGGCATTTATAAATAGTATTTAACATCAGCCATCAATTTCTAATATTAAGAGGGAATAATTTCTAATTCATCCTGTTTTCATACTTAGAAATTCAATCTTTATTGGTTTGGTTTGTTAATTCATTTGTTTTGAGACAGGGTCTCATGTAGCCCAGGCTAACTTCAAACTCACTATGTAGCTGAGGATGGCTTTGAACTTCTGATTCTTCTGCCTCCATTACCTGAGTCCAAGGATTACAGATGTGTGGCACTGCATCCAGTTAACGCAGTGCTGACATAGAGTCCTGCACTTTACTGCTTGCTAGGCAACTGCTCTAACCACTGGCCTACCCCTGGCCCTAGAAAGTCAATCTTTTATAATCCTCAGAAGTCCAGAGTTAAAAGAGAAATATGGTGAGGCTTCTTTTCTTCTTCTTTTGCCTGGATTTTATAAACATCCAAGGAAAGCAGAAGAGACAGGAGGACCAAGGGTAGGAGTGGATGGCTGTGGGTCCCAGCTAGCAATTCCCAAAGCCCCAGTGTGGGGGTAAATTCTGGTCTTCCCTGATCCTGTTGGTAATTAATGGCTGACTTAAAGCCACATAGTTATTCGGTGTTCCACACCTGGAGAACCCGCTGTGTGCATTCCAGGTTGGGAACAGTGCACGATGCACTCGAGTACCAGGAGGGCAACGGCTCCTGCCCCAGCCCTGTTGCCTCTCCAGTCTGAGGGCTGCACAACCTAGATTGACCCAGTGGGAAGATGCTCAGATCACCCCTCACTGTGTCTGTTCTGTTTTGTGTCTCCACAGGCAAAAGCTTCACTCTGACCATCACCGTCTTTACAAACCCCCCACAAGTGGCCACCTACCACAGAGCCATCAAAATCACAGTGGACGGCCCCCGGGAACCCCGAAGTAAGTGGGCCCACCTGGGGCCAGTAACTCTCTGAGCTGGTGTACTCAAAGACCCACGAGGTCTCACAAATCTATCTGTGGCTTTGGCCTCTCTGCTGAAGGGATGTCAGGCCCCTGCAGACATGAGGAGTTTCCTTGTCAGCTCTCTCACTTCTCAGAGGTTGTTCCTATGTAATGGGTTCTTTCTGAAGCTTTGTCTTAGGTATCAAAAAAAAATTAGGCCAACTCAAATGAGTTAAGAACAGCTTGGAGGGCTTTTTGAGGCAAGGGGTAGACCCTCAAACAAATAGCAAAGTTCAGTGTCATCAGAAACAATCGGTGAATAGAAAACTGGCCAGGTACAAATGAGAAAGAAAAAAAAAAAAAAAAACCTGAAAGTCAGAGTGGACCAGAAGAGGCAGTTTGCCATCTATGCTAGTGCTAATTTGTTAAGGCCAGAGATGAAATCTGGGAAGACATTCCTTTCTTCTTCCCTAGTGAAGATCTTGTTCTAGGATAGTTTAAAATAGAGACTGGGCCGGGAGAAGAATGCTGGGTGGCGGGGGGGGGGGGGGGGTGGAAAAAAAAAAAAAAGGGTCTCAAAAAAGAGCGCCTGTGAGGAAAGTGTTTAAAAAGGGAGTGGGGTTGTTTAGTCTGAAGGAAAGATGTCTTCAAAATGACTTAATGACTATTTTTGAGTAAATACAGGAGTCACACTCTTCCAGGACCACACCCTGGCCCAGGAGCTCAGGCTAGACTACAGCTCTTGTAGTCAGATGGGCCCTGGATGGACACCAGCTTGCTTCTAAACCATGCCTAGCCCCACCCTGGGAAATGACACCCTCAGAGCCTGGGATGTTGAAAAGTAGGCTCCTTCCTGTCCCCAGAAGCTGTGGTGCAAGGAGGTTAGATAAAAAGAATGAAGCCATTAAGAACATGGGCCCTAGAATACAGTGAGTAGAATTCCTCAGAAGCCCCTGGCACCCCAGTATCTTCTATAAAATGTATGTAATAACAACAGCATCTTTGTAAGACTTAACTAGCTGGCGCTAAGTGCCTGGTGCAGGCGTGAGCTTAGGAAATGTCAGGGATCCCCAGTGGAGCTTCATTGCCTCGTCCCCTCCGGGTGACCTTTTCCACGTGGTAGCTCCATTGAGGTTCTGAGTTAGGACCCTTGGCTGAGATCTCAGCACCTGTAGTTTGTCTGTGCTCTGAGGCCAAAGCCCTTGGGCGTGTGGCTCTCTATGGCTATCCAGTGCTCGCTGTGGCTATGGCAACGTTTCCTGCAGTCAGGGCCATGACTTGTGGTATCTGGACTACCTGTTAGAACCAGCCATCTCCCTGCCTCCATTTCTCCAGTTTCCCTGAAGCAGTTCCATGCAGAGAGCACCTGCTGTGACCAGACTATCCCAGGACATGGTTTTCACACTCACTGCCCTTCCCTCTGCTTGCTGAGTTTGGTGACCCCTCCACTCTGGCCTGTGCTCCTTATTTACCCCCTACCAGGCCCGGTTCCGCTTTTCCTCTGTAAACACTTTGAACTTTCCCAGCCACGATCAGACTCGGAGAACCCTGGGACTTGCTGAGTAACACACCCTGCTTCTTTGTGTGTGGGCAACAGACTAGGATGGCACACAGACCTCACACAGCCAGGAATCCTCAGAGCACTCCTGGCTTTCCAGAGCAGAAATGACTACTGCACTCAGAATGTCAGCGATACCTCAGGGCCAGGGCTCCGTGCAGACAACTGGAGAGGGAGCAGACAGTGGCGGCTGGGGGCGGGGGCGGGGGAAGGGAGGAGGTGTAGGAAGGCTGATGCTGAGGGGGACCAGACTCATAAGATGTCTCTTTCGGGTGTCTGTGGCTCTCCAAAGCAGCCTTTGCCTCAAGAACAGTTTAGACAATGGCCCTCTGTGAGGAAACAGCTTAAAACAGGGATCCAAAACAAGCCTTCTAGTATTCCCTTTTTCTTCCACACGTAAGAAAGACAGGTTTTCACCACATGCATTTTTTTCTGAAACATTCAAAGAAGTGAGGGAGGAGCTGAACCTAAAAAACAAATGGCGGGAGAAGGGAAATGCCCCATATTGGTATAGCTGTCTGCCCTGAGGATCAAGAATTCAGTTAAAGTGTTTGCCACCCTGCTATTTTATATCTAATGACAACAGTCACTGGGAGAAGTACCTGAGGGCACCCCCTCTGTACTCAGCCTTTCTTCTCAGATGGAATTTGATGTCAAGGGAAGAGTAAAATGGGGAGAAATAAGGCTCAGTGTGTCATAAAGAGCTGTTAGTCGCCTCAGGCATAGATTTCTGTTTCACACAAGACTTCTAAAAAAACACAAATTTCAAACGCAGGCCAATTCCAAAACCAAGGGTGGGCCACTAGTGGTTAATTTTACTGTTCTCTTCCTCTTTATTTGTTTCTTTTTGTCTTTTGAGTTGAGACAGGCTCTTGCTGTGTAGTCCTGGTTGGCCTGGAACTTGCTATGTAGACCAGGCTGTCTTTGAACTTCTGCAGTCCCGCCTCCTCCCCCTGGGTGCTTGAGGTCACAGGCTTGTGCCCCACATCTCACCTGCTTTCTGAGCGTCTTGATTATCTCTGGTGGAATCCACCCACCGTCACTTTTTGATGCAATGGGAAGTGAGGACTCTATGCGCAAATCAGGGAGGCCAAACTAATGCAGTCACTCTCCACTGAGGAGCCCTGTCCAACCCCTCATTAGTAATGGATCATGAGTTCTGGATGAGTCTGGCCCAACTGAGCAGCACTGCAAAGTTCTCTCACTTCAGGAAATCAAAGACTCAGAAAGAACCTTCTGGTCCTTCCAAGAAGAAAAAACAAAAGCCCCAGAGAAAGGAAGTAACTTTCCTCCCCAGTTAAACAGGATGGTGAAGCAGCAGGGAGCAGGAGAGTTCCTCACTCTTGTCTGGCATGGACTGGGATCCATCCGCACATCATCCATTTGTCCCTTTGGTCCATCCCTACCGTGCTGTCTGCACTTCACATCCTATGAAGCTTCTCCCCTGGCTTTGGAGCCCGTGTGTGTAAAATGTGGGCTGACTTTCCTGACTTCTCACATGGGACCCAGCTCTGAGGTTGTAAAGTAGGTGCATGGGAGCCTCAGTGTTGACATGGTCATCAGGACCGGAGCTGTAGTAGGATGTGTGCTCCAGAGAGAGACAGTCCGAACCTCTTTACCCTTCAGATGATTCCTTACCAGTCGCCCTCTGTCCCCAGTGAGTCAAAGCTTGCCTTTCACACATTCCACAGGACACTTTTACATTTCCACTCAAGACAGAAATTAGTGAGGGGGGATTTAAATCCCTAGGGGTAAGAGTGCCGTCAAAAGGGGCTTGTTTTCAGGTAGTGAGTAGAGTATTTGATGGCTTGTTAACATGCTGAGATAAATAGTTTAAGAATAGAAGATACACTAAAAGGATGATGCTGGTGGCATTGGCGTGTGTGGAGAGGGGGTCGGGGGGTTATGTGTCCATGTGGATGTGGAGGTCAGAGGTCAAATTAGACATCACCCTTTTCTGCTCACTACTTATTGTTTGAGACAGGGCATCTCCTTGAACCTGTGGCTCCTCCACCGAGCCACCCTAGCTCGCCAGCAAACCTCAGGGATCTGCAGGCCTCTACCCTCCATCACTGTGGTTACGGCTGCAGGCGCACCGCCTCACCCGGCCAGCCACCTATGTAGTATGGATGGGATCCTGAGCCCTCAGACTTTGGTGGTGGGCACTTTACTGACTGAGCAATCTCTCCAGCTACCCCCTGCCCCAGAAAAGGACTTTTCACAAGAAGATATTTTAAGAGTTGATTTTTGTTGCTTCGCTATTTCTAGGAACTTAATGTAAAACTCCAGCTCTCAGGCCACATGTGTCTATAATTTAGGAAATTGTGGGAACGTTGAGATATGAGGCTACATTTTTTCCAGATACATTCTCTACAAATAGTGCATGATGTACTTTAAATGCAAGTCTTGGATTGGTGGACAGGAGACGTTCTGCTGAGGAAATTAGGACGAGGAGCAGCATGGGTCCATCCTGGAGATGAGGCTTAGGCAGTCTCTATTACTGGGTCAGGTACCTGTGATGTGTGGAACAGAGTTCATGAGTAAAACTCAAAAGGGCCAAGAAAAAAATGCTACAGCTTCTACCCACCTGAGAAGGTGTCTGAACACTCAGTGTTGAAGCTCTGAGATCACAGTAATGAGAGCAAAGTAGAGGCATTCCTTGAACTCAGAACCAGCAGGGTGCTAGTCTCACCAACTAATTCTTTCTAGATGAAGTTACCCTTAGGATAGGTCAACTGAAGGGCCTCTTGGTCAACCAACTGCTTTTTAGAGGACTTTGTTGAAGTCATCATGAGACTGTAAGTGTGTGTGAGAGAGAGAGAAGTGGGATACACGTTTTAATGTAAGTGTATCCATGGTGTGTTCCCCATGGAGCCTAGAGGCTGATGTCATGGGTCTTCATCCACTACTTTCCTTACGCCCTTTTGCTTGCTTGAATCAGGGTCTCTCACTGAACCTGGAGCCTACCAAGCTTAAAATTTTGGCTAGAATGGCTGGTAGTGAGTCTCCAAATTCTTGTATCTCAACCTCACCAGGACTGGGGTTACAGGCAGGTACTGCCACACCCAGCTTCTATACCTTGGTGCTGGGGATCCAAACTCAGTTCCTTATACTTGGGCAACAAATTCCTTACTAACTGAATTATATTCCCAACCTCATGAATATAGCTTTCTTCTTTGGCTTTGAAGGGAAACAGCAAAAATATTTTACATGCATATGTATGTATCCATGTATGTTACATAGAATATTTCGTTTTGTTTTGTTTGGTTTGGTTTGGTTTGGTTTGGTTTTGTTTGGTTTTGTTTGGTTTGGTTTGGTTTGGTTTGTGAGAGAGAGAGAGAGAGAGAGAGAGAGAGAGAGAGAGAGAGTGTTTCTTTGTGTAGCCCTGGCTGTTCTGGACATTGTGGACCAGGCTGGCCTTGAACTCATAAAGATCTGCCTGCCTCTGCCTCCTGTATGCCAGGATTAAAGGTGTGTGCCACCATGCACAACCTAGAATCTTCATATTTGACAAGTATTTGCAAGTGAAAAAACAAAAGACATAAAAGACATCTGTAAGTTTGTGGTGATAACGGACTTAGAGTCAAGATTGTTAGGAAAGTGTGAAATGGGTGTTTGTGGCTTTTCTTAGGACTGAAAACACTGTGGCTCTTTTTCAGGACATCCCACTTCCTGGGTGTGAAGAGTTGGCACTAATAATGACTGACATTGTGTAGTAATCACTTGCCCAGCACCATTCAAAGAGCAGCCGCCATATTAATTTATAAACTCTTGGAGGGAACAGTTAAGACAGTTGAAGCAAAAGCTAATTAAAAAGTGTTTCTAAGGTCACCCCAATAGTCAACCAGAATGGAAGTGAGGAATCCAGGGCTCCCTAGACACCAGTGTCTGTTCTGAGAGCTATGGTATTTGAGCTTCGTTCTATTGTGATTCCCGTATCTTTGAGCTTATCAATGTGGGTGTGACCCACACATGGTTTTTCTTGGAGAAATCAAGGCCCTGTAGCTCCACAACTGTCTTTGCCACTTTGACTGGAGGGAGTCAGCCTTCCTCCAGATAGGAGTGTGGTAGTGAGTTCCCAATACACAGATACAAACAGTTGGCCCCATAGGTCACTGAGGTCTGCTTGGGGACCTGGGATCAGTGGGACGTATGCCAGCGATAATTCAAACCCGTATGTCTTTCAGAGAAAAGATTAAAACAGTGACCAAAACAGCTCCCAGGGCAGGTGTCCAAATGGGCATCCCCCTTAGCAAAGGCTCCGAGGAACTAGTGGGCACTCAGTGTGTGCTCTTAGGATGGCCACTGCCAGCCATGGTGCTCACAGGGAACTGTGCCAGCTGTGCTTCCCATTGTTCAAAGATCAGACATGTTTATCAGGTCAAGAAAGAATCTTGGAACATGAAGGAAAATGTAGACTGTTTTTCCTTCCTTCCAGCCTGGATGTAGAGCAGAAAAACGACAGAGGGTCGAAGGGGGCATGCTGTTACCTGTTCCCCTACTCTGCCTTTCAACCTAAGCCGGGGTTCTGAGGGGCCTTCGCCCTGGTATTTTAGTTCCCACTCTGCTAATCTCTCTAACTGCCTGGAGACTTAGAGAAGCAGCTCTTAAAAGCATTAATAACAACTGTGCCTAAGTGTTTCCATCAGATTCTAGAATCTCTTCCTGTTTATTATTTTAGTTATGTGAAACTAGACCCAGAAGGGTTTTGTGGCATCAGGATTTCCCTGACTCTTGAATTCAGACTAAGGTCTAGAGGGTTCCCTGAGGCAGCTGGGCTGTGAGAGGACCCCAGAAGGAAACATGCTTCTGTCTCTGTGAACAGCAGTATTGTGGCTACCCCACGAGCAACAGTCTGCCGAGAGAGCACCCAGTGAGTTCTCGGTCAGGATCCTGCTTCCACGCCAAGTTGCTAAGGTTCAGGTAGCCCCGGGTCCCCAAAGCAGGTTCTGTCCAGGTTCCAGGGGGAATCTACAGGCAAAATCAAGACACCCTCTCACTTTGATGCAGAGAAGAAAGAGAGAAGAAGCACATAATGAATGAAAGCTAAGCCATTCCTTTGAACGTTTCTTTTCATTCCGGTACTGCAAGCACATATTGCTACTTAGAATAAATACCACACGAGGGAAGCCAGGGTCCAAGTTTATATGCAGTTCTTCTTAGAACTGACTGTGTGAAGTGCTAACATATCGATATCTATACGACATAGATATAGATATATATCTGGCTACAGCGAGGCTTCCGTTCCTTAATCTTAAAATGTATAAAAAGATTTCAGGATCCTTAACTCCGGGACCTGGGTTTTCACCCTGGCGCCATCAGACCTGTGGGTGTGAACTTGGGCAATTATCTTAAGTACTTTAGTCCTTGGTTTCCTCTTGGGTCAAACTAGGCAATGAGACAAGATAATCTCTAAATTAGTTCCCACTCAAACAGGGTGGGACCCCGAGAATGAATCCTGGGGCACAGTAAACATTTAGAAGGCATCAGCTATTATTGTATTTAATATTAGAATCTTGTGGAAAATGAGAAAACTCTAGACAAAAGCAGCAACAACCAAAAAAAGAAAAAAAGAAGGGATCCATGAAGCCTAAATTTAAAAATTCATGAAGTTGCCTTAATGTTGCATTTTTGAGATGTAATTAAACATTTATGCATTTTGATTTTTTTATTTCAGATTTTACTTTGTATTTAGGCCCAGTAAATTTATTTTCTGGCATATTATAGCTCCTTAAAATACTCTGGGTCCCATAGGGTTCCAACAGGCTTGTCCCCTAATGTCATACTTTGTGAAAAATTTGAAGGAAAATTGTGTCCCTGTAGCATAGAAGCCGGCAGTGTGAGCACACAATGCGACTGATGGAGAATCTTACATTGTTCTAGAAAACAACAGAACCTTCCCCCCTTCTGCCCTGGGTGTCCTTAGAGGACTTGTTCCAGGAACTGACACCTCAGGTATCAACACTGCCACACGGGAACTCAGCCCTGATATCAAGTGGCAGATTATCTGTAGATAACCTGTATACATCTTTCTGATGTAGGCTGTCATTCACCTGCGGGTCGCTGAAGGACTGGAGACGGGGCCACATGAATAAGCTCTTAGACTGTGAGGGAAGTCTATGGACAGCCAGTGCAGGCCCCTTTTCTTCCTCACGTGTTTTGAGCCTCAAGTCAGCTTAATCCAAGGATGTATGTCAGCCAGCACATGGAAGGCTGACAGTATTGGGCTCACCACCCCAAGGCGCCAGCACTCTCTAGCCAAAGCCAAGCTCTGCACACACAGAAGGTGGCTAGCCGCTCTTTTGAGTTTCTGAAGTGGAGAGAGGGAGAGGGAGTGAGGAGAGAGAGGAGAGAGGGAGAGAGCACTCTTCTGTGACCTGTGGCTGTCGCTCTGGGACCCTCAGCTTGCATGCATTCGCACAGGGACAAGAGGCCTCCCAGCTTGCTGAAGGTCTGTGGCCGCAGCCCCTGTTGTCGGAGCACATTACAGCATGCGTACCTCTCCCCTTTCCAAGGCAATTTCAGTTTTTTAACGGCCCTGCCACTTTCCCTTTTCCATTTCGAACGAGCTTGAGTTTTCCCAAGGGCTTAGGTTTTCCTGTAAGCGGTGTAGCTGGGAAAGACCATTAGTAAAAGGCTGATACACAGCGCCTCAGAGGACCCTGCCACCGCCACACACATAAAAGGATTTTCCTCCAAAGTTTGGATTAAATAAGTAAAGCCAATCTCCTCATTTTAGATCCGAGCCTAAGTTCATTGGAGCTAATTCGAATTTGCCTCTTCTTTTCCTGTGCTCTGGGTCTGAAAACAGGTTTGTGAGGCACCTTGCTTTGGGGCTCTGACAGTGCCATTAGGAAACAGGTAAGTTAAGTACAATCTATCAGTGTGTATTGCAGCTGTCATCAGACCCAGAAAAGCACTGGCTGTGAGTCAGGTGCCAAAGGCCTTCTTCAGGGTCCACTTTTCAGCACGTTCACTGTGTAAGGCTTTCCCTGGGAAAACCTGCTGTCAGTGTATCAAACTCTCCGAATCTATGTCCATAAGCGAAAGCCACAGTTAGAGAAATATTTAAGTACCCAAAGGGAAGTATTTTTCCTGTGGGTTCCTCCCCTGCCCCCGCAGCCCTTAAAGTAGCACAGTGGAATTAATCCGCAACTCCCCAGACCCGTATGAAGTGAGTTAATGGTGATACATTAATTTTGTGCTCCTAGGAATTCCATATGCCCAGGTTCCATTAAAGCAAGTATTGACTAAAGCCCGCACTGTTACTGAAAAGTTCAGCCTGCTTGCCTGCACTGAAATGTGGAACACTGAGTATTTTATTTGCTAGCTGGCTCTTTGTGGCTGGTAAGTCATAGTCTGGTCATTTGAGGCAAAATGTAAACATTTTAAATAAGTCACTTCTTAAGTGTAGGGTGACTTTATGGCCCCTTTTTAGATGTTTTCACATGTGTCTTGTCTTCACTTACCTTTGCGTAGTTTTGTGGTATTTCTGATCCACTCATTTGACAAAACAATGAGAAATACACAGAGGGACATTTTCACTCTTAACCCAACCTTGCGTACAGTCCTGGCTCAGCATTTCAGATCAGAATCAGAAGGCTCAAAAGCCAGTGGGAGATGGAGGCTGACCTCTTACTTACTAGCTGTGTGCCTCAGTTTCTTCCTCCGTAGAAGGGGTTTCCAGATGTCCACCTTCCTAGGCGATGAAAGGATTAAGCGAGTAGGAACTGGAGCCCGAGGCTAGCTGCCTGACCCCAGATCTGGCGCTGTGACTGGGCTCTGGTAACACCTCCGCCATAGAGACCGTAACGCCACACGTGGACACGTGCCTGTGAAGGTGCCGCACACAGCCCTAAGCACACGCCAGGGTCACAGGCATGCACATCGCCCCACGTCGTCCCCAGCTCCTTATTTACCAAGGGAATCAAGGAATTCTGCTCAACTGGGCACTAAATATGTACTGATGCCAAGTCATTTAAAAATGGGAGGGTGGGATCCTGACAGACTGGTCCCTTGGGACACAGCACAACAAGAGCCCTTTCTCCTTCAGCTCAACCTAGCAGTCACTTTAAATCCTAAAGCACTAGAAACCACACCCACGCTTTACCAAGGCACCACCATATGAAACACACTACCTTCCTGTTCTGAGAGCAGGCACGTGTCTCCAGATGGAGGTTCTATGCATGTAGCTCTATTTCTCGGCAGAACACTAAGCACCCACATTGCTGGGACTTCCAAAAGCTCTGAGCATCTAGAGAATTTTACTGTGTCATCTATAAGGCTAGTGTACTGGGAGCTGTCTCTACTGTACAGGGTTTTGTCTTATTTGAGGTGATAGATATCAAAGTGTGGCTTATTAGTCTATCAACTAAGCAATAGAAATACAAAGAGATGTGAATGAGATAATTGCAAACAAAACAACCTGAAAACCTGCCGTTACTATTTTACAGGTATTGTGCAAGACCCTTAGGGATCTTTAGGAAGATAATGATTGTTTTCTTAAACATAGTTTTGTTTTGGCTTGGTTAGATTTACTTATTTTATATTCCTTGTGTGAGTGTTTTGCTTGTGTGTATGTATTGTACCACAAGCATGCCTGATGCCCTCAGGTCCAGAAGAGGTCATTCCGTCCCTTGGAACTGGAACTCCAGTTACAAATGGTTCTGAGCTGCCATTGGGTGCTGGGAACCAAACTCTGGTCCTCTACAAAAGCACCAAGAGCTCTTAACCACAGAGCCATCTCTCCAGCCTGAAAGATAGATTCCATCTCATCTTTTCAGACTGGTGAGAATACAGGGGGGGAGAAATAGGCATTTAAACCAGCCACCATTGTAAACCTATACTTTTAGAAACTTTACCCTCTGCCATTTGCCTCCATCTAGAACCTCTTTAAGATACTGAGAAAGGAAGCAACTGTGATTAACAGTTGAGAGTTTTATTTAAATTTATTTTTTTTCCAAAACCAAGTGGTTTTTCTTCTACAGCTCTCACAGTAGCAAAACGACAGAAGACAGTTTCTGTGTTCATATTTCTTTCCTCTGTCTCTCTATCCCTGTCTCTCTCCTTCTCCTCTACCCCGTGCCCATGTGCATGCACGTGTGTTTGTGTGTGTGTGTGTGTGTGTGTGTGTGTGTGTGTGTGTGTCCCCTTTAGATGGCTTTTGCCTGATATTCGGTTTCATATTCAGTTTCAGGGAGGCTCCCAGTGCCTGTTGATGCGGAGTCTCTGGAGGCCACTCTGTTGGTCTGCTGACATACTGGCTGGGGGCAGGATCAGAGACTTTTCTGTTCTGAGAGTGATTCAGCTATTCTCAAAATAAAAACTCAGCAGACAGAGTGCAGAGAGAAAGAACTGGAAACCCTGAGCTCTGTGTCTGGAGTGGGGAGCTCTTCTCCAGTGCCCAGTGGAAAGCCCTCAGGCCTTGCTGCCTGCCTCTGTGAGGTTCTCAGCTTCTCCGGGCCCCTCAGTTTCCTCATCTACAGAGTGGCAACGAGGGTGCAGTAAGGTACTCGGGAGCTCCTGAAGGCTTGATTTGATGTTTCCAGGAGCAGCTGAACTTGCAAGGCACCCTTCTCTTGCCTCTAGAAGGAGACAGGCAAGACCGACTCTATCTTCCAAAAGGAAGATAGAGAAGAGATGGTCTGGGGGGGGGGGTGCAAGTGGGTGCATGAAGGAGTAGGGCCAGAGGGAGGACGGCTCCACCCACCCTGAGCTGCTGCCGAGGTCCATGAATAAAGGCTCGTGCAAAGCAGAGTGGCTTAAATAGGGGAAACCATCAAAACTGTATTTCCCATGACTTTGGCAGCAATGGAAAAAGAGTAAAAGAAAGAAAAAAAATCTGTAAACACACAAAGTGCTCAATTGTCCGAGCCTAATGGCCAACTTCCCAAAGCTGGCCGGTCAGAGACCTTGGTGTTAATTCCTCAGCCAACTGGAAAAAGAAAAAGAAAAAGAAAAAAAGATGGTGTGAGTTCTGTTGACTTAATTGCCAGAGTGTTGCTGAGGGAAGCTGCCTCCTTCCCACCTCCTCCTCCTCCTCACATATTCTGGGCCTTTCCTCATTACCTGCCCTACCTATCTTCACAATCTAGCCACAAACAGCTTTGGTTGACCACACCACTTCCCTATTGAAAGTTAATACTGTTTGACTCATTCGGTGTGCCTAACCTGAAGCCAAAGAAAACAAGGCAGAAAATAGCTGGCTTGTATGGCGTCTGGGAAGCCCTGCGCGGCCCTGCTTTCAGCGGCCTGTACAGTAGCCTCACTATCTCAGCTGCAGCTGCAAAGAAAATGAAGGAAGCAGAAGTGGCCATTGGCGGCGGTGGTAGGGGGGCCGCTGGGGGCCGGGAAGAGAACAGGAAGGGAGTGGGGCGGGGCCCTCTCAGTCTGGCAAGAGACAACAGCGCAATCTGCCCTGTTCTGGGGCTTTCTTGCTGGCCTCCAGAGCTTGTCCTGACACACAAGAGTGATCAGGCAGAAGAGGACTGTAAAGAGAAAAGTTCAAAACACCCACTGAAAAGTGGGTTTGCTATTGAAGACTGCAGACAGAGGCGCTGGGTACCACCTAACCAGCTTCCCTTAGGGCAGTCCTAGGATGACAAGGGATGAAGCCCACCACTGCCACCTCTGGGAAGGACTCGGGGGCCGAGGTTGCAAGGGAGGTAGCCAAGCTTGCCTCTATTCCTTTCCTGAAATGTCACCAGAGAACGAATGGGGGTGTTCCGGTCTCATAGTGAGTAGAACTTTCCCTTTCACACCACCAGACAGATATGGGACCAACATTTTTCTTACTGTGCCTTGTGGACATATGGCTGTTTGTAGACAGGACACTGCTCACTCACCCCTTTCCTGGCCTGTAGCTAGCGATTACTCTCTCTCTGTCTCCTCTCTCTCCCTTCCACCACCCTCTCTCTGCCATAGACCACAGTGGCTGAGAGTTGAGGTCATCCCCAAACAACATGAAAATAGTCTTTTCTGGATTTGTGACATAGAGCCAGCGGGTTGTTTACAAACACCTGAGAATTGTTGGTCTTCTTGCTAGGGAACTCCACTCAGCAGCTAGCCATGTGCTGGCTCTTGGGTCCCACTTCCTTGAGGCCAGCCTAGAACTCTGATTGACACCTTTTCTTTCTCTTCAGGTTTAGGGACTGGCGGTGCCTTATATGTGCTAGCCAAGCACTCCACCACTGAGCTACACCACCAGCATCCAGTTCTGATGATCTGAGGGAGAAGGAAGAGTCAGCAGCCTTACCTGGCTACTGAGAGCCCTGGGGACACACTACAGGGACCTTCCTACCCCGTTCCTAAGCACAGAGGGACTGAGATCATTGCTGAAGCTGCCAGCTAAGCATCCCAGAGAAAGGACACCTCCCCCCATTCCCCCACTCATTCCCTCATCCAGCCAGGTTTTACAGGGATATCACTCAGCCCTGAAGAGGCCTCGGGTTATCTGAGTTCTATGTGGGCATGCTCAGCACCACTGCTAATCACATGAGGCATCTGCTGGAACAGGAGGAGGGCAGCTTGCTCAGAAATGACAGGTGCAGTTGCTCAGGCCATGCACTAAGCGTGGAGATGGAGGCAGGGCCTCTCGGTGTCTTCTTCCTCTCAGGCCTGTGCAGCAGCCGGGGCTTGTCCTGCCGAAGGTCTGAGCTCCAGGTACACTTCAGAGTCTATTTCTCTCCTAACTCCAACTGTACCTTGCAGCCCAGACTTACCCTTCTGTGGCCATCTCCTCTGAAGTCTGTCTGGCTCAAAGCTACTCTGGAAGACAGATAGAAACAGTTACATCAGGTTACTTTTAATTACACTGGGGTGTGGGAGGTCCCAAGACCATGCTCTAAGGAGAGTTGATAACACTTGGGGATTACGGGTTGGCAGAGGAGACAGTCATGCCATGTGAGTTCCCCTCACCCCTCCCACAAGGACACCCTCGCTGGCCACCCCCACACAGGACCACTTCTGTTCAAAAGCTTAAGATAACCGGCCAGCTTCGGCTCTAAGCTACAATTACCTCCTTAGTCACCAGACAGAGCAGGAGGTGGTGGAGGGTGGTGACTGCAGAGGCAACCCCTCTGCTCTCAGGCAGGCCCAGGACACCAGGATCACTGCCACAACGCCTGAGTCTGTTATCAGAGCACAGAACGGGGAATGGTTGTCCCGCTGCTTTTTGCCCACCCTCCCCCCCCAAAATCCTGGGGCCTAGGGATGGAGAGAGGCAGGCCTGCCAGCCTCCTGCCTGAGGCTGTCTTAGGTGTTGCTCTTGATTTGGCCTCAGCTAGCTCTACTGCTCCATGTGTGGATCATGGAGTACTTTGTGTCTGTTTGAAAATTATGGATATATGTGTGTAGGAGGTAGTGTGACTTATAAACATACTATGTGTATGTGTTATTATATGATACATATATAGAACATGTTATGTGTCTACATGTGATATAAACACATGGTGTGTACATGCATGTATATGTAATATATATGTGCTATTATGTGTATAGTAAACATGTGCTACCCACGTGTGTAATATATATATTACATGTGTTTATATGTGACACATACGTATGATGTAATAGAATATGTACCGTGCACAGACATGGTGAGTTGATAGGAATGTGTAGACATGCCTGTATGCAAGCGTGTGGTAGAATGCAGAGGCACTCAATGAACATGGTATAAGTGTGTGGTGCATGCATGTGTGGCATAGGCATGTGCTTGAACATATGTGCATCAGGTACGCAGTACAGAGAAAAAGCAGCAGCCACTCTGGCTGCTGGCTCATGCCAGTGTGCTGTTCTCAGCTCTGCACAGCGGCTTGTCTTGTTTTTCAGTGTGATGAAAGGAAAAGAGAATGGTTTAATTGTATCAGGACGGTTCTTCAGGAAACTCCAGTGCTCGGTCTGATAAGCCATTTCGGCAGGTGGTTTCCTAGCAGTCCCACTGTCGTTACACACTTCTGTTGTTGATGCCTTTGCCTCAAATGAACTCTTCTTTCCTGGGTCTGGGGAAGGAAGGGTGGGTGGTGCGGATCTTGAATGTCTGTTTGCCAGGCTAGTCGACTGATCGGTCAGCATTCAGCCTTACCTGGGACTGTGTGCCAGGTACCTTAGGTACGAAAGAGACAGCAACACCCATATCTCCAGGCATTCATGGTTCGGTGGACACAGATACGCCACAGTGACCAGTGGTTCTGTGGAAACAGCTAGAGGCTGAGGGTGAAGCTCAGTGGGTAGAGTTCTTGCTTAGCATGCATGAAGCTCAGAGTTCAATCCCCAGCAGTGTATAAACCTGGGCTAGTGGGATGTAGTTGTCTTCCCAGTGCTCAGGAACTCAGGAAGATGAAGCAGGAGGATCAGGAGTTCAAGGCCATCCTCTGCTATGTAGTGAGTTCAAGACAAGCCTGGGTTACATGACAGTCTGTCACACACAACACACATACACACACACACACACACACACACATACACGCATGCACACACAAAGTCACAGCTCTACGAACCGTCTTAATAGTCAGGCTGGGGAAAGGCTCTAAAGACCAGGTATCTGTCTGAAGGAAACTAAGGAAACTGAGTCAGGAAGATGTTAAGAAACACCAGGCTTAGAGTCACCCAATGAGACCCAGCTAAATGGATAGATAATGGCGGCAGTTGTAATTGTCATGGGTGCTCTTAGAGTCCCAGGCAGTGCCACCTCAGCCCTTTAATTCCAGGCTTGCAGATAAGGAGCTAAGGCAATGAAGACTTCCTCAGCCCACCGCAGAGTCTGCAGGAAGCACAGACTTAGAATGGGCGATGGAGATGCCAGACAGGCAGTGATATCTCCCAGTGCTGGGCTGCCTCTTAGGGAGCAGGAGTAGAGGGTACATTAATATCCTCGTCCTTAGGGGTGCTCTGAGGTCTAACATGCCTCACTTGCAGAATAGAATAATAAGCTCCATTTGAACATCATCCTCCTGTTCTCACATTCCCGCTAATGGCAAGGAAGGAGATGCTTCTTCCTCAAGAATTCCGAGGAGCCTCTAACACACTCAACCTGTGGGCCGCGACCCATCTGGCAAACTTTTATCTCTAATACTATTTACATTATGATTCATACCAATAGCAAAATTTCAGTTATGAAGTAGCAATGAAAATGGCTTTGTGGTTGGGGGTCAGCACAGCATGAGGAGCCTCATTAAAGGCTCACAGAGTCAGGAAGGTTGAGACCCACTGCCATAACCAAAGCTACTTAGGCACAGTGGGAGACAGCTGTATGCAACCACCATCAGGGAAGAGTGTCTCTGCATATGCTGGAGAAATTTTTAGGATAAACCAAAGGACCACAAGTTTTCACACTAAACAAGGCCAGTACAGAGGCCAAAAACTTAGACTGCAGGCAGCCTTCAGTATCCACAGTCACTACACATGCCAATCCATGCAACAATGGGTAGAAAATGTTCTTTTGAAAAATGCATCTGTATTAAGTGTGAAGACTCTTGCCATTCCCCCCAAAGATGCAATTGTTAAAAGTCTGTCTACCACTTATATTTGTTTAGGTATTGGAAACCTCCAAGAGATGAGTAAAAGAATACAGGAAGGCATGCATTGGGTGCAGGTACAAGTGAGGGGCCATTTATTTTATTTTATTTTCCATTTAGTTATTCACTTTACATCCTGATCAAAGCCCCTCTCCCTTCCCTCCTCCCAGCCCCACCCTTGCATCCCTTCCCTCCTAATCCCCCTCCCCATCTCCTCAGAGAAGGAGAGGCCACCACTGGGGCCAGTCAAGGCAGCCCAGCTAGGGGAAAGGGACCCAAAGGCAGGCAATAGAGCGAGAGATGGGCCCGCTCCAATTGTTCGGGGACCCACATGAAGAACAAGCTGCACATCTGCTACATCTGTGTAGGGGCTTAGGCTCAACCCCTGCATGCTTTTTGGTTGGTGGTTTGATTGACTACCACCGGCTTGGGAATCTATAGGATCCAGTCTCCCACAGACACTGAGGAAGGACTGTAGTTGGTATTTTATTCCCCAGCACACAGCAGATCAGAGTGGGAGAAGGGAAGTCATGATGCTCATGGGATATTTGTGGTCCAGTCAGGGGAGCCCCTCCTCCCTTCTCTGATACCAGGAACATCAAGGCATACAGATCTTTCTAGAAACTGAAGTTCTAGGGGCCTTTACTCTGAACAACCTGAGTGTCCTGGAGTAGTCCCAATATCTGCCTCAAGTGTAGAGAGCTAGCAGCTGGCTGCAGACCACCACACTACCCTGGTTCTCCTCATTCTTTGGGTCAACTGGGGGTGGAGGGGCAACAAAGACAAAGTGTCATGGCCTGTGGCCCAGACTCAGGTTGTGTGTCACTTGTATTTCTTCACTTGAGCGTGGACGGGGTCACCAAAATCAGAGTTTCTGATTCTAGGTGTTCTGGATGTGAGTTGGGGGTATCTGGGAACTGGGGATATTTTTGGACCCGCATTCTTCCTCCATCTGGCTGTTTGAGCTGGGCTGAATGACATTTAGCCCATCTCTGACCTCGGCTTGTCATCTGTCATTTAGAAGTTATAGCTCATTTCTCTGGCCCTTCTCTAGTTCTTCAGCGTAACAATTGTTTCTTTGCATCATGACATGAGAGGGAATTAGCAGGGTCAATGAGATGATCTATGTTCATATAACATTGGACAATCTATGAAAAGCTTACATATATAGAATGTATTAGGATATATAGTAGCATACATTAGATGATGTCATTACGTATTTTATTTATAGTATGTGAATTAATTTAAATGTAATTTACTTATTTAAATGTTTACTAAACTGGAATTTTTCTCTTTTTGCAATGTTAGAGATGAGACTCAGGGCTTTATGAATGCTAGGAAGTGGTCTGTCACTGAGCTACCTCCTCAGTGATTTATAATATGTGAATAATATGCAATGTTAGACAGCATCTCTCAACAGTGAATTAGCTGGGAGATTGCAGTTTTGCTGATAGGAAGGCTTGTCTTGCTGCCTGCAAGACAGTTCACAAAAGGGTCACGGCTGATTCAGTGCAATTAGCTATTGACTGTGACACAGAGAAGGTGAACTGTTCCCAACATTTTCACTTCCTTAACCACCCTCATAAAACTGCAGCAAGTCAGAAAGAGTAAGCCTTTTATACCCAGATCATGTAGCTACCATTGGGTTGACTGAAGGATATTTTCTGAAATGCAGATATCATTTTAAAGGTGAATCTATAAAACTCACCATTACTTTTGGGAGAGCCACAATTTGCTCATGCCGTCTGTGTGTGTGTACGCATGTGCCTGTGCATATATAGATAGAGAGAGGGCATAGAGTGTTTTCAGTGTTGTCATTTTGCATAGACTTTTCCAAATGCCATGTAATCCATCAAGAAAACTGCTATCAGAAGCTTGCACTAACATATTGACTGGCTAATCAAACATCTCCAGGAAAAGGTGGCAAGCTCACCTCATTGCCTTTGGTAGAGGAGCAGATGCTGTATTTCAGTTACTTGCAGCCATAGAGCCCTTTGGTGTCCTGGCAAAGGCAGATGAGACATTATTAAGCTACATGTGCTTATTCCACTCTGCTTTAACAGAAGTAAGATGACAGTTGACTTCATTATCTACCATAAAATACGGTCCCATTCAGGGATGCCCAGAACTACAGAGATAAGCTTGGGATAAAGCAAATGTACCAAGTGGCATTAGTTTATTTTATTACATATTTCTTTTTCCATTTTTGTTGTTTTCTTACTCTGCATGTATAATGGCATTTTGGGCAATATTTTTCTAAAAAAAAAAAATGTAAGAAAAAAATAGATTTGGGGGTCCATTTCAGCACTGTGTGAGCATTAGTAAGATACACCCAACACATAGTGGCCAGAGCCTAACACCCCAATCTGGAAACCTTCACAATTGACTCCCAATGTACTCAGAAGTCCAGGCTACCAGCCTGTGTGTGTTTAGGTCCACATAGTCCCGCAGTGGCTTGTTCCCAGGTTGAATTCCCCATTACCCTCCAGAGCCCAGTAATCAGTATGGGTGAAGAGTAGATTTCATTAGTGGGTGTTTCCATGCTTTTGTATTTAAAATTCAGGGGCAAATTGATATTTTAATAGCATAAAGGTACAGGAAACTAAAGACATAAAGCATTCATTTTCCTCCAGCCTAAAAGTTTCAATCGGAAGCTCCTGTATTCCATGCAAAAAGCGCTATTTGGCACATAAAGCCTGATGGCTTCAGAAGAGAATTAGGTGTTCCTAGTCTGCTCGACTCTAAATGCATCAAGACCACACCTTGAACTTGATGACGCCTTTCATTTCCCGAGTGTCCTGGTGTTGTAACTCTCTAACACCCTGTGAACATGGGGGTCAGGTTTCCTCCCGGGCTGCTCCTCTCTTACAGACTCCCACAAACTGTGGAATGAGCTAGTCCCTAATCCGGAGCATTAAATCCAGCCTAAGACTCTCGGGCTTAGGAAGCCAGGCCCAAGCATTCCTGCTTAAGCAGGCAGTCATCAGTTAATCTCTGTAAATGACTACAATTTTGGCAGGTGTCGGCGTACAGAACCAGCTCACATATTAGACCTTTTTTTTAACTTGTCAAGTAATGAGGAAAGAGAAATAAAAATAAATAATGTCATGTGTTGGCCACATAGCCGCTTGCCCCAAGTGGCTTATTCCTCTTTGTGTTCTTAGTGACCCTCTCCGCCCCCACCAAGTTTACAAAGGCAGATACACCGATGGCTACTCTTCAGAGGCTGGCCAGAGGCACCACCACACCTGATGCAATGAATCACACACACACACACACACACACACACACCCCACATCCTCTCCCTGGCCACACACTGTCCTTCACGGTGTTCTCCAGAACCGCCCCTGGGTGCCTTAGGAATGTGAAGCCGAGACACAGACAAAGCCTTGCTGGCCCACATTCCTTCTGAGACCATACAGCTCTCGAGAGTCATGTTTCCTACCATTCTCTTTCCTCGACTGGCATGAGACCACGGAAGGCACTTAAAGGGGGCCACACCACACTTTAAAGGGTTTAGAGCTGGGACTGCAAGGAGGCTTGAGACTATTCAGTGTGGTCGAGAGTGGGACCCTGTCACAAAGAAAAGAGGCAGGAGGAACCAATGAAGGCTGTACATGAAATTTTGTGTACCATGACCGACCGAAGTAGAGGGTTCTAGAAAAAGGAGGTTTTGTCCTTCTGCTGGTAAAAGGATGAAGGAAGTGGCCCAGAAGCTTGGCTTCTTTTGTTCATGGAGCTTTAACCCCTCAAGCTGTAAGGGACCTCTCACATGTGCACCAGCCCCTGCGTGACTTGGGGTGTTTGTGTTTGAGTTGAGTGCTGTGAGCTACAGCTCTGAATGACAGTCCAGATTTGCCTTAGTGATACGTGGAAAGAGGGAACGTTGCATATGAACTACACAAATATTATGCTTAAGCATTTTTTTTCTCTCCATTTGGAGCCAAACAGGTCTTGTTAGTGATAAAAATCACTGCAATATAGTGGGCCCTTTTTCTGGCCTGGAATTTGAGACAGTGTCGGTGGTGCCAAGGGGGCCCGTAGCAGGAAGAAACGGCAAGCCACAGGGATTTGAAACCATAACACAACTTCTACAACTTAATTTTATAATTGTAGCGATTGGAAACTAGGTGTGTGTGGGGGGGGGGGGGTTAGGGCACGGCACAGGGCAGCCTCACTCCTGCCCATGCTGGTATGCAAGGTCCTAAGCTCTGGATTGGCATGGAGTACCAGAAGCAGCAGGCCTGTGGGCAGAAGCCTTAGGCCTCTCCTGGTTGTTTTGAGGCTGCATGACCACTGATGGTAGAGCTGTCAAGGGTTCTATTCAAACAAACCTTTAGGGCGAGGAGGAAGCAAAGAGTGGGCCTCTTTAAAAGAGGAACAGATCTCCCAAGTCCGCTGTGTTCCTGTGGGGGTGGTTCTCTGCTACAGTGTCCAGCTAAATGACAATTTGAAAAGGACGAAGAGAGAGAAACCGGAGGCTCAGCCCTCCTGACTGACCCATGGAAATGTCTCATTTGCCGTTTCTTGGCAACAGGGACACCTACTGCCCCATATAAGACATCTTCCCACCTTGCTTTCATTCCTGGGCCCTGGGGAAGCTGCGAAGACCGGCCGGCTGGCCCCTCCCTCGGGGCTCCCATGGGCCTGGCCTACTAGAAATGGAGGAACAGGCTCAGGATGCACCTTTCTGCCCCGCCCCTCGCAGGGATGTGCCCAGGGAGTGGGCTTCAGGGAAGAAAGGATGCCCCAAGGAGCCCCTATGAAGGAGGAAGCGTGTGCAGGGGCTGACAGAGATATCCTGTGCCTGCCTGCTTGTAACAGGAACTCACTTCCAGGCCAGGCCTTGGCACCTGCACCCAATTTCCTGTTGTAGGGGCATGTTGCTGTTCCAGGGCCCACTCTCAGACCTGCTGGTGGCGGGTTTTCAGGAAGGCAGGGCATTCGTGACCTGGGGAAGGCACCTTCCTTGGATGCCATGGTTCCACACTCACCCTGTGGCCCTAATAAGCAATGGGCTTCTTCCCCAGGCCACTATCAGCAACTCTGCTCTCTAGTGCCTCTCGTTCCACCTACCCAAGGTGTGTTCAAAGAGCTGAATGGGCACTGAGTCCCAGGCCAAGGGAACACCTAGTGGTCTGTGTGATGAAGAAGCTTCTGTCTGCTATGAAAAAATGTCCACGGGTCCCACAGGCAGCCGGCCCAAGGGGCAATTTGAACAAGCTCACCTTGGGGGTGAAGGGAGAGGGAGGGGAAGGATAAGAAACGGCCCCCTCCACAACACGTTTTCTGATCTCTTCCCCCCTCCTTCCCTGCCTCCCTCTCCTCCTCCCTTCCCCTCCCGGTCCCTGCAATAGGACATCGGCAGAAACTAGATGATCAGACCAAGCCCGGGAGTTTGTCCTTTTCCGAGCGGCTCAGTGAACTGGAGCAGCTGCGGCGCACGGCCATGAGGGTCAGCCCGCACCACCCAGCCCCCACGCCCAACCCTCGGGCCTCCTTGAACCACTCCACTGCCTTTAACCCTCAGCCTCAGAGTCAGATGCAGGGTAAGTACCCCGCGGAGCCCACTGCTTCCTGCCCTTGCTGAATCCCAGACATAGAGCTCACCCAGGCTGCCCTTCCCCTGGGGACTCCAAGGACGCTCCTGAAACCCCGTAGCATCTGCTGGGAGCTTATGACAAAAGCGGTGTTCCATCTACTGAGTGTCTCTAGACTAAACGCTGTGGCTGCTCAGTGTGAATAGGGAGGCGTGGCTATGAGCTTCCATATATGTGGGTATACACATACATCCATTGGTATTCTCAAAGATCTGTTCCAGGTACCAAAACCCACAGGAGCTCAAGCGCGTTGCATAATTCATCCTAGTCTAAGCCCATGTGTACCCTCCTGGAGACTCTAGTCCAGTCCTCAGTTGCTGCTAGCATCTAACACACTATATAGACGCTGCGTTAACAATCACTAAATTACATTATTATATATATTATTATTATTATTATTATATAGAGAATCGCAGCAAAAAGACATTTGCAATACGTGTACATTGAAAAAGCTGTACTGTCAAATCACCAGTCTTTCGCTCTAGAGCCTACAGATACAAAGAGCACCTGTATATAAACAGCTGAGGCGTTTGTTTAAGCCAGTTCCGCTGTGCTGTTTTCTTACCTCCCCTTAGTCCTGAGGCCATACATACAACTGTATGTGTGTACAGATGTATGTACGAATGTATGTGTATGTATGTATAAGCACACACATATACACATACAAGTCCAGCATGGTGAGGGGTTTTCCAATTCTTGATGCCTTCAGATTCCTTGTGTAGTTTGTACCTTATATCTGTTCTTTTCAAACTATGAAGAAGGAGGCATGTGTGTACATACGTGGTGCAGGCTGAATCAAGCATAGTATTTTCAGCTTAGTAGTGGGAGTTCCGTTCACCCTGTGGGCCAGTCACCAGCTGCAAAAGTGCTGTGAGAGGCAATGACCGCACATACGCACTGTGCCAACCTAGGTAAGACTCACAGTGCGTTTCTGTAGTAGGGCCGTTGGCGTCGGAGGCTGTTTGCTCAGTGATCCCATTATAATAGCTGAAAGGCGGTTTTCTCTGTGCCAGGTGGGACACAGCTGCATATAAGACATGCTTACAGAAATACTCCTTCTGCAGAGATGCAGGCTTAGGCGACTCAAAGGAAAGACATGGGTGAGCAGCCCATCTGGAAAAAGGGCAGAGGGCCGGCAGCGCAGAAAGCAGAGGTCAGTTTCCTCTGCGCTTTCCGTGGGCGTACAGGAAGCATCTGTGTGATGGGCATCTGAGCCAATGGCTCCCTCTGGGGAAGCTGCACCTGCAGGGCTCACAGAAGCCCACACTGCCCAGAGGTGAGAGAGAACCCCTGTGCCCCCAGACATGGTGTGCAGTTATCACAGCACGTAGGAGGTGGAGGCAGCAGGATCAAGAGTTCAAGGCCAGCTCTGGCTACATAGCTAGTTTGAGGCCAGCCTCATAGGACCCCGTCAGCCCCACTGCACAGCATCTTTTATATATATATAAGAACAGACACAAAAATTGGGCTTTCTTCCTAGGTATGTTTAGGGAAAGGCCCACGAAATCCTTGGTTTCTTGGTGTTTAATGGTGATGAATAGCCATTCAAGATATTCACACTAATTTTCCAAACTGCATTCCAGTGCAGTTGCATTGGTGATTTGGGGCAAATGACACTTTAAGTGAGAGAGATGGGCTGCAGGATGAGGAGGTTAGCATTCCTGAGGGCATTCTCCTGACCTGTGTTTACCGTCATTTAAGTTCACACGTGTCTTCTCCGGGGACTCATGTGTGCAATCGGCCTCTCGCTGCTGCACTGACCACTCGTGAGCCGAGAATGAGAGTTGCCTTTTACTGACAGCCAAACCCAAAACTAGCATTTTTAAAGCCGTGGGAAACCGCGTGGGTGCAGGGTCACATGATAGCCCCACCTGCTCTGTGAAAGCTGCTCTGCTTTCAAGGACCATCTTCTACTCCTGGTCCCTGGAAAATGGAGAGGATGAAGGGTGTTCAGGACAACCCTGGCCTTTGGAACCACCCACAGCACAGCACAAAGGCATTGCCACGGCCAGGTTGCTGGAACCTGAAGCTCTATGCGGCTCTCCATGGCACTGAATCATAACTGCTCATGCAGTGTCCTAGGGGCTTGGTTGATACCTTCGGAAGATATGTGGACTATATTGTGCAAGTTTTTTCTCTCCAGTATGTGAATTTGCTTTTCAGGGATTTCCTTGCCCCAATGACAGACACACAGTTTCAAACTGTGGTTAAGATATAACATGGAAAACTCCTATCACTTTCCTGTGTTCTCTCTCTCTTTCTCTCTCTCTCTCTCTCATTCTCTCTCTCTCTCTCCCTCTCTCCCAGCTGCCCTCTATTCTCTTCCCTCTCCTTCCTTCTCCCCCTCCTCTCCTCTTGCACATTTTTTTTCTTATAAGAAAATACTATTTTATACAAGTCTAGTTTAGAGAAGATTCTTGGATTTTTTTTTCCCCCTTGAAACTCAAACATTTAACAGGGGTAATGTAACAGCCAAGTCCTTCATGTTGTTCCTGGCATTAAGACACAAAGTTAATGCCTGGTCTCAGTTCTAGTGCACATCCATGCCTATTTAAGGTGGGAATGTGAGCAACACAGCAGGGGTTCACAGCTCTCGGAAATGGCAGTCATAATTGTAACAAGACTGAGGCAGTGTCGCCTCAGCACTGCACAGACACAGGAATGACTCTCAGGTTTGTAGAGGGGCTCTGTGGGAGGCAGGGGATTGAAGACTGGAGCCACCCCCTCAGCTCTGCCAGCAAAAGATCATATCGCCTTTCCTTATCTTACCAAATAGGCATCTTGAATAACCTGCACTAGGGTTCCGATGGAGAGGGCGGCAGGTTGCCATGCCACCAAACCAGTGTTTATTTGTTAAGGTTTTAACTTTTAAAAAGCTGACGTTGGTTTCAGCTTCTTATTTGAGCAAGTCATAAAGTGGAGCAGAAAGCCGTTTTGTCATGGCTGCATGTTTATACAAGTGAGGACTCCTTGGTGAACCCCTGCCATGTTTCAAGACTTTTCTCTGTTGTTTTACAGCAGGGGTGGGGTAGATCACGGAGTTCTGGGGTAGTGATGCCCGCTCCCGCACACCTTCCACTCAGGGATGGCTAAGTCAGTCATTTTAAGTCTTGGACTATGGTTTACCAATAAACCATCATGACAGCATGGCTTCCACCTTTATGTGGAGATAAGGATGAGGTATAAAGATACGGATGCAGAACTCCTTCTGACCACATAAGTTAACGGACTGGCACGCTAAGCCTCTTGCCGTAAACTTTCCTTGGGTTCATTGTGATATATCTGGGCATAGCTCAGACTTCACCTTCACCATCTGCTCTGCTCTTTTTCCCTCGGTGATCTTGTGGTGTGGCTTATAGAGAGAAAGACTAGAGTTCTCAGCGCAGAGAGCAAACCTTTGTCACCATTTCTAACATTGTAAGTGATGAACGTGAAGTTAAACCCAGAGCTTCCTGAAGGCACAGGCAGGAAGGTGGCATGGGGGAAGGTGGATGGGTATACTTGTGTTCTGGGTTCAGGGAACAATGCGCTTCAGGTCGACAGGCATTGAGAAGTGTTGGCCTGGCCACCCGTGTAGACGCGGATTGAGTGTGTTCTGTGCTAATTAGCTATTGATGCTGGTGTTGATACTGATAATAACATCAGACTCTGTGTTGGGTGTCTTAAATATGTCATATTTTGGGGGTACCTTACAGATAGGGAGAAAAGAAAACCAGTCAGAATACTGAGCTTCTGAGCACGCCTTAAAGAAGAATGTGTGGGCAAGGGATAGTGGCATGAGAGGACTCCCAGATACTCTGTGCTTTCTTGGGGTGGCTCCTCCCTCCATGCAGGAGTCTCTCTTTTCTGGTCTTTTACACCGAGAGCCACCTTCCCGACTAGCACGTGTCAGCCCAGGCTAGCGAGGCTGCTCTGAGTTAGTCTCATGTGGCTGAGGAAGCTGTGTGCTCAGGCTCCCTCCGGATGCTCAGTGTGCTAACCTGACAGTTAGCCTCCTTCAAAGCCCCTTTGGAAAGATTATGTTCCGCTGCTGTCTGTAAAGTTCTTAGAGGTAGGGTTACCGTGTCAGGCCAACTCTCCATCCACAGAACGAGCAAAAGGAAGGAAGCATTTTCACCTTCCCAAGAAAGGGGCACACGCCTGAATCCACAGAGCAATGCTGGACGAGGATGTGAAGGACCAGCGCCTCTTGTCCTGCCTGCCACCAACGCTCAAGATAGCATAGCAGAGGGAGAGGACCCAGGACGGGGCCTGCAGACACTTCCCACACTGCAGTAAAACATGCAACTTCTCAGCATTGCTCTCTGTTGCTGCCCCCACTCTGTCTCTCTGTGCATCTCCATTTCTGCCTCTGTGTGTCTGTGTCTGTCTTGTCCCTCTCTCTCTGTCTCTGTCTCTCTCTCACTCT
>NW_026592666.1:10151398-10243823 GCF_907164565.1 Psammomys obesus | reverse complement strand
GTTGCTTATAACATGAGATAACTTTTCCTTCAAAAAAGCTCCTGTGGCAGGCACTGAAACCTGAAGAGCTTCAGTGTCAGCGCTGTACGCATACCAGCCTGAATCAGAGGTTCCCACAAATAAACAGGGAAGTGAGGAGAAAAGGGGAGGAGGAAGATGTGGGTAGGAGAAACCCCTGAAAGATGAGTGCAGAATACAGAGCCCCTGTCCTGTGAGCCCGCTGAATGAGAAGCCAAGTTCAAGGAAGAGACGTGCTCCAAGACAGGAACCAAGAACTCCCCCATGTGCACCTTCTTAGCTGGTGCAACACAAACTCCATGTAAAGAAAGTATGAAAATTCAGCTACAGAACTGGACTGTAAACGTTCAGGAAAAGAGAAAGAAGCCAGAGAGGGAGGGAGAAAGAGCCAGCAGGCCTTGTTGTCCTGTCCCTTTGAGCATGAGGTGCTAACACAACCAGCCATCTTACGGATGGCCACAAGTGCCAGCACCATGGTCGCTAAAACCGTGTTGTGTGACCTTGTTGTGCCACATACTAACCTTGCCCCAAGTTCTTAATCAGCCCTTCAAAGAGTCACTTACCGCTTAAGCTGACACCACCTTTGTAGCCCGAAACCACAACTTGATAGGACCCAGTTTCCCAATTGTTTCATGACCGTTGCTCAGAGTGGTCTACCCGTACTCTGGGGATCCCGCTAGTCCTCTGTGGACACCTTTTCTGATTACAAGGAAAAATGATTTACTGTGGGGCTCGGACTCAGGGATCAAATCATCCCTCTCGAGTCTGCTGAGGTTTTGAACTTCTCCCTAACGCCAGTGAAGCCAAGGTGCATTAAATGGTGTCCTTGGACTTTACAAAGAGCTCATGTGTACACTTACTGAACAGTGGTGTTAAACAGCTGAGGCTTCAAAAGGCACAAGTTCTTACTGCTGAGGAGGAAGAGCGCAGCCACAAACTGGCCCGGACTGGCTACTGCATATTCTCCAGGACTTTTAACAAGAAGTTTAATCTCTTAAAGCCTCTGTCTCCCCAACTGCAAAATGAGGGTGCTAATTAGTTGTTCTTGTCGGTCTTCAGGACAAGAAACACACACGGCAGGGAATGTTCTCTGTGACAATCTTTGCAACAATACCAGCTTGGCCAGATTTTCTGTGGCTCACACACAGCATGTGAACCACAAATTTAGTGACTTGAAACAATGAGAATTTATTTTCTCAAATGGAGGCTACAAGTTCCAACTGAGATGACACAGACACTTTCCCACTGAGGGTCCAAAAGAAGGGTCCTTTCCCCTCTTCTCCTCTCTTCTCCTCTCCTCTCTTCACCTCCCCTCCCCTCCCCTCTCTTCCCCTCTGCTCCCCTCCACTCCTCTCCTCTCCTCTCTTCTTCCTCTCCTTTCTTCTTCCTCTCCCTCTCCCTTTCCTCTTATTTTCTCTTCATGTGACCTCCTCCATTCTGTTTCTTCCTCTTTGTCTTAAAAGGTCACATATTATTGTATTTAGACCCAGGTCATTCGTGAGAGCTGTCAAGGCCCTTCACTTATCTGTGTCTATAAAAGACCACCTGCCTCCTTTTCGGTTAGACTATGACCCTGTCATTTCTGGTGCCGGTACAATGAGGACTTCCCATGTGTCCCTCATGGTAGACCAGGTGTCTAGGTAACTGTGAGCCCATGCCTGTGGGCCCCCATTTTGTCATCTGGACACAGGCACCTCAGCCCTTTGTTTGCTGCAGCCATGTCATGATTCTTTCATTTCCTGGGAAGGAGAGTTACTTTCTTTTTTCTAGACAAGCCTGGCTATTTCTCGTGATTTCTAGAGCACCCACAAAGATGAAATAAAGGCTCAACAGTGGTAGAAAAGTGAGGCTTCCACCCCACACACAGACACCCCTTCCCCAATATCAGATCACAGCACAGGAGATGTGGGTCCTCCTGAGCTTAGCCTCCAAAATCCAGTGATCACACAGACAGCAGCAAGCAGAGAAACAAACAAACAAAAAGAATGTCATGAAGGCCAAAGCCAGCCGGTTGGGATGAACTCAAGAATTTGACCTCCCAGACGAAGCCAGGCCAGAGCCAGGCATGTCGCTGTTGTTTTGAAGTGACAAGTTGCTTTAGCACAGAGTACTGTCAAGCAGACACCCATTCCAAAAGGATGGTGATTGACTTTGAGTCCCTCATGATGCCAAGTCACAAATCACTTAGAGATAGCGTTTCAAGTTCGGAGATTTAAGAAAAACATTTTGACTGCAGCTGTGAAGTCTTGTCAAAGTTTGTCAAAAGTTTGGCCCAAGAGGGCAGCAAAAAGCTGGAAGGGATCATAGCCATGGCCGCTGAGTTCTCCCATTGGTAGGCTTTGAAAGCACAGCTCCAGCCCAGTTTGGTCAGGGTAGGTTTCTTCAAGCGCACGTGACCTGAAAGACTCCATGGCTCTGTCTTGTCTTGCTTCTCTCTTGCTCCCAGGACACCCCATCCTAACTCTCAGGCACTATGTACTGAGGTTTAGAGTAGCCCTGACCTTCTAGACCATAGCCAATAGTGCCTGGTATCTGTCCTCTTCCCACACTTCTTGGCCCACACAGACTTCATATTACTATTAGACAATTGCCTGCAGAGCAGCAGAATGGCCAGTTGTTGTGGCAATTGAAGGTAGGATGGCTGGCAGCCTGCAAATACAATGTTCACTGACCAGCCTTCTTCTCTCCACAGACTTCCCTCCTGTATTCTCTAGCTGGCAGGATATTTTATGTGTCAATGGTGGTAATCCAGCCACGGTCAATACGACAAGCTAAGATTGAGAAAAATAGAATAGAGCTCACCCTAAAAACAAACACCGATCAGTCACGTGCATGCTCAGCCTTGCTGTGCATGCCTGAGAACAGAGCAAGAAGGGCAGGGGTCATGCTATTTCCTTGTTCTATTGACTTTTGTAACTAGGCAATGGAGGTCTTTGGGCTGAGTTCTGCCTGACCCAGGCTCCGTTGAGCAGTGCTTACCATTTGAAAAGTAGAAGCATTTCAGGAATGAACTAAACCATGGTCCAGGAGCTAGAATGAGTCACTAAGCCGCTGGTAGAAGCAGATGGCCAGAGAAGACCTGTTTCTCTGACTCAGGTCACACACAGCCACGGGCATCCTTACTACTCAGTATCACCCTCTGGCACATGCAAAGGCTTAGAAACTTCCAGACGTATTTGCAAGATTCGAACCATCGCTGTCCAATTCCGATCTCCGAGGATCATGACCTCATAGCTTTGGAAGGGTGGGTAGTCATTTCGAGTGCCAAAGTCCAGCCTTTTCCTTTAAGAGGGAGTCACATGGGTAGAATGTATATACACATTCCTGGCCATCCAACAGCTAAGGGCTGGCATGAGAGGACACCAAGTCTGTCCCCAGTTCCTTCGCACCATCTTCATTCTTTCACATAGTTTGACTGGAGTCACTGAATTTGGGGTTCCAGGATTTAACAGTTAAACTTATCAAGACTTGGGCAGTCTAGTGACCAGCCAGTCCTAGGAGCGTGGCAGAGGATTGCTACAATTGTGCTGCTCTGGGGGTGAGCAGAGGCACCATTGGTGGAAGGTAGATCTGTGAGGAAGGAAGATCTGTGAGCCTCTGAGCCAGTGTGCCCGTGGGTGCAGAGACTCTCCCGTTGGGACAGTCTCCAGCTTCATAAATTCTCAACTCTTGCTTTGGCAGGAGCCATCTTCTCCCTGTAGCTTCACACTCCAAGGCAGACCGGAGGCTCAGAGCTAAATCTCTGCTGTTTCCTCTCTGCGTGCTCTGGTGGGCTGCCTCAGTGACTGTAAGAGAACATCGAGAGACAAAAAGGGTCTGAGAACTAATGAGACTGGGGATGCGCTTCTCAGAGTGGCTGCTCGTTTGAGAGGAGTGAATGTGGTTGCTTTATGAAGTCTCCCGGGACGACTGCATGGCTGTGGCCACTCTCCCTCCATTAGCACATCTTTCTGCACATATCAGATGGCAAATTATAGAACGATAAAGTTATTAAAATATCTGTAAAAGTCAGCCCAAGCTCCAGGGCTTGACTCGGCCCTTCTGCCCGTTCAGTGGTTTATTTAGACGTTTCAAGGTCACTTCATCTTCATCTGCATTGTGCGGTAAACCACCCCCTCCACAGACCAACCGGAATTGCCCAGGTTTGACGATGTGCTTCCACTGGTTCTCCAGCAAGGCCAGTATCTTAAGAATGAGCCCAGAGCTCTTGAGACTGATCCTAAGCCCACCTCGCCCCCATCCCCACCCCCACCTCCAACTTAAAAAACTTCTGTGTAGGTGTGCAACGGTGTCCGCAGCTGGATGATTGCCAGAGTAGCTGAGGAGCGAAGACTACCATACGGATGCGGTCAGGGTCTCGTGTTTACCAAAGGCAGTAATGAAGCAATCACATTATGTCCATAGACTGGATCGGGAGTGGTCTGCCATCCAATCTGGCATAGGTCACCCCAGACAGAGGAAGAATGATCTAGCAGGTTCAATTCAGGGTGTTCCTTGTGTTCCCATGTTACCCAACACCACCCCTCCCCCATTTCTTTCTGGTGGAGGATAGACAAGGGCGGGCACATGTATGTATGCGTGTGAAAGCCAGACGACAGTCTCCGTGTCAGAGGATGGCCCCGAGGGTCCTTCCTCAAGTAACTGCCACATTTGCTTGAGGCAGGGTCTCTTGTTAGCCTTGAGCCTTGCCAAGTTGGTTAGGCAAGAAGACCATCAAACTCCAGGGTTTCTGTCTCTATCACTGTCTCACCACCCTTGAGATTAGTCATGTGACCCCACACTCTGCTTTTCATGTGGCTTCTTGGGATCAAATCCTCACACTTGGAGGAAGGCACTTCCCTGACTGACTTCTCCCATGCTGGCGCTGTTATCTATGCTGTGTCCCAGGCCTCTTTGCCATGCAAGTGCAAGCTGGTCCTAAACATTCTCTAATCCTGGATAAAGTATCTTGCAAGATTTACAGTCACCCCTAACACTTTCAGGGAAACCCACAGAGGCGCCCCAGAACCTCTAACTCTGCTGCTTTTGATTGGCAGACTTTTTATGGGGGGGGGGGGGTAGAGGGGACGGAGTGATACTTTTTGCTCTGTGATCAAGCTTTGGGAGGCTCTGAGCCACCGTATGTTGCTAAATGAGAGAAGTCATTGCCCAGACATGGATCTGTTTAATTTAATATGATTTTCCATAAATTACAAAGCATGACTTTGAAATTGAATTTGTGTAAAATTACAGATAGCCAGTTCAGGTGGAAGGGAAGGGAACCTAGTTATCCCTGTTCCAGCAGCTTTTCCCGATTCCCTCATTTGGTTCTTTTGCACCTTGGGGGAGGGAAGACACAGAAGAGGGTCTAGATGGAGTAGCTCTTATTGTCAGACTTCTCCCTGGCTAGTCATGGCTTCCTCTGAGGACACCAAAGCCTAAAAAATGCCAGGGCATTTGGGTAGGGCAAAATGCCAAATCCCCTGTCCATCCATTCCGTCGGCCAGCACACAACTAGACCCAGAACAAACCCAGAGGCACTAGAAAAGCCTAATCTATTAGGCCAGCCTAGCAGACTCATGATGCCTGGGAATCAAACCCCACATTATCTGCTCCCTAGTTCTATGACCTTGCAGGAAGCACTTGGGCCCCTGTGCCACTGTCTGCATCTGTGAAATGACCGTGATCATCGTGCCTGACTCACCCGATGCTCCTGAAGACTAAGGCAGCACACACAGAGTGTCCCGAGCCCAGCACGTGGCATGAGTGTGTCTTTCCTCTCATCCCTGCACAAACTCTTCACTGAGGCTGAGCGAGCGTGCTCAGCACAGTGCCCAGTGTGCTTGAAACTCTTAAGAAATGCTCCTGCTGCTCTCGTAAGTGCCATGACTACTACAGCTCACCGGTGGCTTTGGTGGACTGTCTCTGCAGGACCCCTGTATTCCTCAGACGTGCTGGTACCTTTGGAGAGGATACAGGAGACTATGATTTGAGTTTCCAATCCTTGGATAAACTCAAATGGGACAAACCATTGTAACTACCCCACAAGACCATATGAGAACCATGTCAAGGTTGAAAGGACTCTAAAACGTCTTTGCCTAGGGCCTCTTCCCTGCCCCACCACCACCCCGCCAACACCCTGAAGGTCCCATCGTCCTCTTGTATGTGAGCCTGTCACATGGGAACAGCTCATCCCCTAGCACTTGCTCAACCTTACTCAGCCTTTTCCTGAAATGTGTTTTTGGCTCAGGGAAGAGGGTAAGATTTAGTTTCTTACAATCCTTTTTCTTCTTTTCTTAATATTGAGTTTTATTTTTAAAATAGAATTTTTTTTTTCTTTAAATGAATACGGCTACACTCTTTCTCATCTTCTTCAGTCCTGCCAAGCATTCCCAACACTGTTAACAGCTGCAGCAAGCTGACAGGTCACTTCCTGAACCCAAGGCTCGTGTGGGCAGTGGTCAGGGAATGGCCCCTCCCCCTCTCCACTGCTTTCATGAATCAGACAGAGTCGCCTTGTGTGAATGGCCTGGCTCTTCCCTGTTTTTGATGAACATCTTTGAATGAGGTTTCATCTCCCTGGGTGCTGAACCCACCACTGAAAGCCCTGCCCTGCAAGCCTGCTTTCAGCTGCAGCCCAGGCTGTCATGCCAAGAGGAGGAGAGCAGACAGGTGTGTGGGGTGACACCACCACAGTTGTGAGAACGCCAGCTCCCAGCAGGCAGGCCCGAGGCTGGGAGGGTTAGGGTGGGAGGGTGCAGTGTGACAGTCCCCTCAATCTAGTTCAGGATGTTGCCAATCTCGTGCCGTTCACTCCCAGAAGACTTCATTGAAGAGCCATGAGACCTGGGTCCAGCCAGAGGTGCCCCACGGTTCTCTCCTAGCTGCCAGGGAACAGGCTCCTGCAGTGATCAGGCTGGCTTCTGGCTCCCTTCCTTAACTGAGCGGCAGAGGACTCCCAAATCCTGGCTCTCAGATGATATTTACTTAATGGTTAACCAGGTTTTAAAAGAGAATGGGGACTTGACTCCCTTGGCTAATTAGCCCCGCAGGCCTGTCATCTCCACCTTCACCACCCACTGCGAGTGCTCCTGACAAGTCGTGACCGAACTCCCAGGGGACTTGCACTCTGGGCTTGCCTCCTCCACTGTCTGAGGAACACAAGTCTCCAAAGCAGATAAGATTAGCGCAATGAAGGGTGTTCTGGGAAATGCTAAGGACCCCCTCCAGATCCGAGCTGAATTCCTCTCCCACAGGGATGGCTTCTCCTGACTTGGACACACTTAGGACAACTCTGAGCTTGTCGGGGTTGATGAGTGTCTCGGTAGAGGGCAAAATGGCATGGCCAGCCTGTTCCTTAAATAGCTGAGCAGTGGCAATCCAGAGGGTTAAAGTGACTTGCCGCAGGTGGCACATGCTGTTATCCCGGTGCTTGGCTTTCCTCTCCTGTCTGGATGGCTGGACCACATTCCTAGTATTTGGAAGTAGCACAGGGCACAGTCCTGAGGAGTCCCTTCAAAACACTGTTCAGGCGAACGAGGGGCTGTCAGGACAAGATAGGGCAAACCCCAGTGTGCCTGTGCACACAGCTCCACCCAAGTTCTCAACTTTATATTATATATTTAAAAAAAAAAAAAAGTCTCAAATAACCCAAACAGGCCAGGTCTGGTGTGCAGACAGTCTGTAGGCACCTGCCCAAGAAGCTGCCGGCCGGCTGGTCCATCCTCCTCTGATTTATGCTGTGCGTGTTAAGCCTTAAATTGTTGAGTCTCTGGCTGGCTGCAGCGGCATTACTGGAGGGCTGGTGCATGTTTGCAGCTTACAGGGCTGGCGCTGGCGCTGGCGCTGGAGGTGTTGGCCACAGATCAAGTCCAATCTCACACCTGTCTGGGACAATGAGGGCCTTGTTAGAGGCATCTCCAGCCCAGGCTGCTTATTTTTCACCTTCAGAACTTGGAGGCAGAGGAGTTGGAAGGAGGGGCGACTGAAGAAGCCAAGGCAAGACGAGGGGAATACTGAGGTCAGCTGATGCTTGAATTCTTTTCCTTTCCTAGCCCCTCCTCCCTGCCCAGTCCTATCCCTCCCCCAATTTTCTAAAGTGATCTTAATATTTAGAAAGTAAATAATAATAATCCGAGCAGTAGCCATGTTTTGAAGAACTTCCTGTATAAGTTCCTGCATAAGTAGAGAGAGGTCTGTTAGACAATCCATTTCCAGCCCAGTAGAGAGGCAAGACAAGGCAGGGAGGGTAACCCTTAGCCCACCCACCCAGGGCTGGAACCTGAGCCCATCCCCCTACTCATGGCCACGCCCTTTCTGTTTCTTCCTTTCCTCTGCTGATCCTAGTGAGGGAACAGAAATTCATTCACTGATAGCATACCAGACCATCACATTCCAGTGCAGCCTGCCTTTCCCACAAGGTCAACTGAGAGCGGAGCTGGCTATGGGCAGCCCCGTGGGCAAACGCTACAAAGCCAGGCCCCCCCACCCACCCAAGGCTCTGACAGCAACAGGTACAGCCAGGGGGCTCTCCCAGGGCCAGGTTGGCACCCCTCAAAGCTGGTGGCTCTGAAGGTGTAGAGCTAGTTACCAACTCACTGTCTATAAATAGGGCAGGCTCAAAGCAAGGGTTGTGCAAACTATCCCAGGCATTCCGTGATGCAGGAACTCACTATATGGAGGCCATATAGGCACCCTTGGTGGTTCTCCCCACTGTGGCCACCATGGCTTGGGGACTCGGAAAGCTCAGTAGTCTCTGGGTGACTTGCCCAGGCTTAGGTGCCTGTGGCCGTCCTCAGACCTACACAGAACTCATTCACACACCAAGCCCATCAGGAACTTGCTCCTTAGAGGTAGTACAAGGAGTGCAAACACTTAGTTCATGGGTGACTAAGGACTTAGGGGACTTGAAGCTGAGCCACCTTGTCTCTACGAGGATATCAGCAGACATTCCCAGAGGGACAACTTTTCAGGGGCAGCAGAATGGCCACAGTGTGCAGGAGTAATGATCCTTCTGACCTCAGTGTAGATTCCATCTGTGTGACTCTGAGTGACAACATAAGACACGTAGCTTCCCATTTCACCCTGGGCTTCAGGGAGTCCAAGGAGTCCAGCTCAGCCCTATCCCATCAGCAGAGTCCACTTAGTCCCATCATGCAGCTTTCAGAAGGCCATGGCCGAAGAGCCATTAATGCCTCTTGCCAACTGAAGGCCAAAGTCTTGGCATCCAGAGATTGTTTTCACTGCCTGTTTTAAGTCCCCTTCTCAGCAAGGCCTCCTCGTGGTCTTCCGGGCCATGAGGGGCTATCCATTGCTCCTTAGCCCATCCAACCTCTGGAACACCCCATACGCCAGAAGAGGAGCAGGAGAGAGGCAGAGGCACTAGGCATTAGCTTCTTACCTGCCTTCCTCTCTGGCCAGTGAATGCCTGCGGCCAGTCATGTTCCCCTCCACACCCCTTGTGCATATCCCCCTATTCTTCAGCAGGCCTTAGGAGTCCCACCTTTCAGGACATCCTTGTGTCCCCCGGACCAAACGGAATCTTCTCTCCCAGTTCCTAGATAAGCCTGACAGTCCCTCTCAGTGTGACTTCTCCCCATGTCTGTTCTTTGTTGACACTGGAGGGGTTGTGGGGCCAAAGACCTGCTCCCTCATCGTCCCGGGTAAGATGCTCTCCTGTTCTGCAGGGCAGTCAACAGTGGCAACCTGCCAGCAGGCCGACGGGCTGTGTGGGCTCCAGCACCTCCTCCCACACACATCCGGGCTCTAAGACCACTGAAGGGATAGCAGGGATCCAGTTAGCCGTGAGCCCTCTCTCCCACTTTTCTGGGTCCCCAGAGAGTCCAGGTCTTGAGGTCCAGGAGCTAGCTGCAGTCCCTGTAGAAACATTTTTCTGATGTTAGGAAGGCAGTCAGAGTGGGAACATTTGTGGGTCTGACCCCCATTTCAAAGTTCTAGGCAGAGAATCATGTAAGGAGGAAAATGGCAAGTCCCTTTGCTTCTTGACATTCTGGCCCAGCCCTGCCTCTCACACCAAATATTCCTCTCACTCTACCCTGTCTTCCTTCCTGTGCAGACATCTCAGCCTCTCCCAAGGTAGCCTTCCACATATTTGAACCTGCTTTGCATGCTTAATTACAGACCTAAACCCTGAAAATAAGAGGTGTTATTTACTCACAACTTCCTAGGGATCCAAGCCCCTACCATACCACTGCCTCTTTCACACAGGCCTGGTTTCTGCTTCCTGCCCTTCAGATGCAGAGGTCTGTTGCTTCCTTTCCAGACCACATTCCTGTGTTCTTCTTCAAACCCATCCTTTGAAGCACTGTATTGAACTCTCCATCCCTCTCGCCTGTCCAGCCTAATAAAGCCTTTTTCCAGGGCTAGCACGTACGAGCCTGACACTTTCGGCATGGTGGAACACATCTGTAATGCCAGGCACTTCGTGGACTCGGCATGGCGGTACATACCTCTAATGCCAGCATTGAGGAGGTGGCAGCAGGAAAGTCGCAAGTTTAAGGTCGCTCTCAGCTGTGTAACAAGTTCAAGGCTAGTCTGACCACAAGAAATCTTTTCTTTAAAAACAATTAAACATTGCCAGGTCAGACGGCTTCAGAACCCAGAGCCCCATCCCCAGCTTCTGGTGACTTCTGTCTCCTGCCAAGCAGAGGAGCCAGACATGCCTCCTTGGCACTGCCCTTCCTCTGAAGCCCACTCTCACCTGTCTTTCTACCCACCATCCTTGTGAAATGACACCAGCTGTGGCCCCTGCAGAGGAAGCCCTCTGCCTCTGGTCCCCTTGGGGGTGCACCTTCTCTGGGTACTTTTGGAAGCTTTTTTTGTTCAACTCAAGGGGAAGTGCTTTGGATGAGTACACGGTGTGTACTTTTTTGTTTGTTTCTGTTTTTAAAGAAGACAGGGAGTTCCTGTTTTTCAGAAAGGTTGTTCACTTCCAAAGAACCAAGTTACTGAGCCAATCAGCCGTAGGATGGCTTCTGGCTTTTTTTCCCCCAAAGTTTGTACACACAATACATATGAGAAAGGAAAAAAAAAAAAAAAAAAAAAACTACTAAACCAATGAGAAAGATAGTCTGTGAACACAAAGGGAGATATTATAATCGGGTTTTGTTGGTGCTTGTGTCTTCTTGTTGAAAAACAGAAAGACCCTGAGGTGCTGAGGTGCGGACAGGAGATGTTATCAGCCCCCAGAAATCCTGCCTGCAGTCCAGTGGCAGGCAGGATTCAAAGCTCCCAACGACCACGGCAACTGGCCCTGCTCAGTACAAAAGGTGCTTTCAGTCTCTGGTAAACAGCCTGTGCCCCAGGGCTCAAATCCTTCAAAAGTTTGCCTAGGTAATTGCGTTTCATTGCTGTCTGGCCTGTGCTCATCAGTCTGCTCTGGAGGCCCAGACAGCCAGGCCAAAGCTTGCGAGACTGGAGGGGAACGAGCCTGTGAATCTAATCCACTTGAAAGACAGACTAATACAAGTGGAGCTAGCTCATTACTTTAAGTGATGTGAACAGAGAGTATGGCGCTTTCCATAAAGGGTTCAAGTCATCGGGGCGCAGGGCTTGGCAGCTTAAAGCCATTAGAAGAGGCAGGGTGACACTGTGACTCCCCCAGTTGCTGTCTTCTTGTTTTAGGAAGCCTGGCTCCTCCCTGTGACCACCCCAGAATGGACTTTTCCTGTCCTGCCCTTGATTTTGGATTGTTTGTGAATTATGAAGGCAAAAGACTCTAACTTTTATTTGAGGTCTGGTGTGGGCACGAGAGGAGATACAAATGTAAGAGAGAAATCTGAGGGAACCCTAAATGCTTTGAAGACCCCCAGATCTGTAAACAGGAAGAGCTACCCTCCTCAGTGCCCATCCCAACGACACCCTCAGCAGTTATTTGGACAGTTTTTGAAGTGTAAGCTTTCTTATGTTGGCAGAATATGGTTCCTAGATAGGAGGAGGCGTGACTTCCCACAGTCTTATGAAAGTATCGGGGCTACAATTAGCCCGGAGATCTGCCTTTATCCTACCTCCAGCCTTCTGTGGGGAACAGAGAGCATTCCTTCATCTCGGCTTCAGCTTCCTCTGACCTGGGGCTGGCACGGGGAGTCTCTGTGGCTGTTTTCTGCTCCATCATTCCATGAGACATTGGAATGAGACCTTAGAACTGTTGACAGCAACCTGCATCATTATCTAGTTACACGTGACTCGTGCCCAGGAAGCCCAGGAGAGGCAAGTGCTGGCCTGTCCCTTCCAAGGTGGCAAAGCCAGTGGTCAACTCAGGAGCAATCATGTTGCTCATTTACACTCAGGGCTCCCCCAGGGCTGATTCGGCCAGTGCCACGTCTGGGTGTCAGTCCTGAGACTGTCCAAAGCAGTTGCTCCAAACTCCAGTGTGGAGACAGACTTCTCCTTAGGAGCAGCCTAACCCCAGCTGCCCCCGCCTCACCCCTCCCAGTTCTGTGTACTCCCCCCAGGCCACAGTGCTAACTTACAAATCTCACAACCATACCTGCCTCTTGAAGTCCCTTTGCTGCTTTGTCGTTGAAGTTGGCCAAACTTCCATATCTGGGTGACCTCCCCTAGATCAGGCATCCCTTGTCATTTTAGTTACTCTTGGCTTTGGGAGCTGAACCATTCTGTTTGGGACCCTCCTGCATGCTATCAGATACCAAACAGCACCCCTGATCTCTCCCCACTAAATGCCTGTCACTCTCCTAACTATTCAAGACAAGCCTGTTTCCTGACATGGCTAGAAATCCCCCAGAGGAGAGTTCCCTACTGTTTTAGACCAGCCTGGGAAAATCCTAAGTGTTTAGTCTATAAACCTAAGATGTCAATGTGCAGCTGGAGTGGGGGTCCATAGATCTGCTGACTCTGGGTCTCTGGCACCTCCTCCTCCTCTGGCCGTTCGTTCCCTTTGCGTAAGCAGCCACTTCAGTACTGCTCACTATCTTAACCTGTGCATCGCTTTTCTTCTATCTGAGTCCAAGTCACTAAAAACCTATCTCTTTTATGTGAAAGGCTGCCTTGACCTTGTAAATCAAAGGAGCTCTCTGGAGGAAGGGTTCCCACTGCTGGGCTCAGTTCAGTATCATCTTTCTCAGGGTGACCTCATCCATTCAAGTATGAAGGTTGTATTTGAAATGCCATTTACTTTCACTAAGTCAATAAATGAAACTGTGAATCTTTAGATCATCAGAGGTCTGCTTATTACCAAGAGTTTTCACTCTGTATGGATATGTGTCTTTTTTTTTTTTTTTAATTGAGATCTGTGTTAGAGTTTAAAAGAATTCTGGCAGATTTTCGTTTGCCTTCCCAAATCAGAGCACAGGGGGGAATTCCTCTGCGAGTGGAGATTGCCCCCAGATGAGTCGGCCTTCATTAGTTTATGTCCTTTGCTCAGAGCTCCAGGGATTAGTTTATGGAAGTGCACATGGCTCTTATCTTCAAAGGTCTCCTCTGTGTAGCAGACTCCATTTCACCAACTTGCGTTATTAATCTATTGCAATCCCAGTTAGTTCACATCAAGGTCAATGACTTGAGGTGTGCAGAAGGGCTGCAAACCTAAGTGAGCAAGCCCCTCCCTCGTGTGGCTCTCCCGTGAAAATGAGAGAGGGGTTCCAGCTGGGAAACTGAGAAGCAAGAATTGCCCGGTGCTTTGGTGGCTGAGAGTGAAGTGAAGACAGTAAACAACCCAAAGCTTGAGTAGAAGGGTGCAATCCCAGAGGCAGGGCAGGGGCTCGGCCCCTCTTCCCAACCCTGTCCTGGAGCTGAGTAATTCAGCAATCTCTGAGACACAGAGCTGTTCCTGGGAACATTTACTGGCGGTGGGGAAGGAGCCTTGTTTACTGTATGTGATAAGCAGCACTCCTCTGAGAGACATTTCTGTGGAAAATGGGCTGGGCTGGGTGGATCCATTGGATGGGCCACCTTCAAGAGTGAAGGTCAGCTCTGGGATCCTAGCCACAGAGCCCACTGACTCCTGAGGCTACCAGCAGGATGGATGGCACGGCATGTGAGGAGAATACACGTCTCAGATTTACCATTATCTCTTGCACAGTGGAGAGGCCATGGAAGATCAAATGGAAGGGAAGTGTTTGATGCCCATTGCACTGTGCAGTCAGACAGGACAGGTCTTGTGATGGAAGCGTAGTGTTCAATGACCATTGTACCACACAGTCAGACAGGACAGGTCTTGTGAAAGGACAGATGTGTTGGACAAGAACAGCTGGAATCATGAAAGGTGGACCCTTCTCATCAGGCAGACCCTGGAGTTATTTATCAGATTCTTCTAACACAGGGAAGGACCTGTGCATAGCCTAGCTAGAAGAGTGAGTAAAAAAGGGAAAGGAACACCCCATCCCCAACCCAAACTCTCCACTGTGCTGGTCTCCTGGCTTTGCCTCAGGAAAATGATTCTAAGAGCCCAAGTCTAGTATGTAGGAAAAGAAAAAGCAAAAGTGGCCAGGGTTCAGGCTGGAGAGAACAGTGGTGTAAGACCAGACCAGAACTCCCACCTCACCCTGTGCACTCGAAGCATGAGGAGAACATGGGGGCAGATACTGGATTTCTCGTGCAAGAGTTTACCACAGGGGGCTAGGCACTCCATCTCTGAGAAAACTTTCTATTCCCCTGTCGCAGAATGGTTCATCTGTGAGTTGGGAATGTGGAATGAAAGCTCTTAAAGAGAGAACAACCCTTTCACATGACTCACACCTCAAAGACAAAGAACAATGAATCCCTGACGTGCACTCCAGCTCTCAGGCCCTGTGTCCTGGCAGTGGCTGTGCCACCCTGCCATGAACCTGCGCTCAGCAGCATGGTTCTTCCTCTGGAGCTGTGGTGCTCATTGGGAGAAGGCTCTTGCCCTGTGTTTCAGCGCTGGCACCTGGCCACCGGAGCCACACACACATGGTTGTGGAAACCACAGTTTGCACCCTGGAACTCTGGCTGGCTGAGGCAAGTCTCACTGCCGGTACCCCGGGGAGGTGGGTGTTGCTATGTGGAACACCGGTAATGTGGCTGAGAAAGCTGCTGGGTAATGGCCAAGCAGTCCCCACTCTGGATACCGCTACCATTCCCTGAAAGGCCAACAAGGGAGACTGCCTTGCCTCTATGTCCCAGTAACCAAACTGACAAGGAGCAGGCTAAGGTCCCTTTTTGCCCTTCCAGTCACCTCACAGGCTGATGCAATGAGTCCTCATCAAACATGAGGGGAGTGTCCCCAGGGAGTAAGCCACTTGCCTCAACAGTAACAGGCCAACTGGTGTATCCATGACAATCTCCCAGACTCGAAAGTCATGCCCTTGCTCTCTTGTTGCCCAACCACTGTTGGTTCAGAGATAGGGGATGGCACAGAGGTGAGGCACCCAAATCCTAGAAATGCTTGGGGCCTACACAAGCCTTGGTGCAACTGAGAACCCTCTGCTTTGGTTTGGGGAGTATTTTAAAGGATATTGCCTTGAATGTTATTTTCTGACCCCACAAACAAGAATTCATTGACAGACTCTGCAGTATAAAGCCATAAACTCTACTTAAGATCCAATAAGAATGGATTAGTACCCTGGTTCTAGGAACCCAGAGTGGCAGAGCCTAAGTTCTGGCCCTTGAAGTTTCCAAGCAGTTCCCACATTTAACAAAACTAATACAGCGCTAGAGCAAAAGGTTAGAGAGAAGCGCACACAGAGAGAGCCCTAAAGGTCAGGTTGTGGGGTACAGGTTTCCTCTGCGCTCCCACCTGAGTATTGGCTCAGTGACAGCCCTCAGCACAGAGATCTGTGTACTACACAGGGACTCGGGATCCCCAGAGGAAACATAGCTGCCAGATGGCATGACAGAGTGTGGAGCAGCTGGACTTGATGCTAGGCTGGCCCCCGGAGCTCCAGAGCCTCTAGTCCTGGCAGCGTGCAGGCAGTGGGTCCGTCACTACCACCCTCCGCAGTTCCAAAGAGAATGGCCAGGCCTTTCTTGCTGCCTGCAGTCACCCGAAGGCACTCTAAGGACCCTCCTGAAGTCTCCATCATTCCCTTATTGTGACCGGCCACAGGACAGCTCTCACTGCATCTAGTTTTCAGTAGAAGACAGATGGGTTGTCTCTGGGCTGTTGGGGGCCCAGCAGCAACACAGAGCAGAGGCCGGACAGAACAGAGCATGGAGCCTCCCGCAGCCAGCCCAGACCATCTCCAACATCCCGAGCTGAGCCACACAAGTGAGGTGCAGAGTGTGCTACTGTCTGTGAACCATCTCCAGAACATTCTACTGTGAGATGCCCAGGGCTATGGTGTCCTGCTTAGTTTCCCGAGGTGCCGGAGACTTCTGTCCGCTCACTCCATACTGAGGGCGGAGCCTGGAGCTGCAAAGCTACATAGGGCTTCCAATCCCTGACACTGAATTTCTCCCTCACACTACTCAAGATAGTATTAAAAAAGACTAAGATGCTGGAGAAGGACTACCTGGGACAGGGGGCAGAAAGACATCTTTACCCTCAGTCTTTCAAGACTGAGTGGAGGAGAAAATAAAATGAAGGAAAGCAGAATTAATTAGGTGCTCATAAGACTTTATCCAGCCTGACTATAGGCTTCTCCAGGCCAAGGACACCTAAGTGGAGTTCAAAGGTGCAGAGAATGAGGGTACAGACAGTCCTTAAGATGAGGAATTGGGGAAGGGGGCACTTTAACAAAGTTCAGTGAAATAAGTTATCTGCAAGAAAGGACACCGCAGAGACCAAACAGGGCCTTTGGTGCCCCCAGAAACAGAATCCCTCTCCTGTCTGCACACCAAAGGCCACTCTGTCCACAGAGGAGAGGTGGTGCCAGCACAGAATGAGACATGTTATGAAAACACTGTCTTTTCTAGAAGCCGGTGACTTATCCCTGAACCCTCACACAGGGAGGACTCTGCCTAAATACAGAGCCCTTTCCAGACGTGTCTCAGACTGATCTGGCTGAGGGGAGCAGCCTCATAGTGAGGGCTGAACTATTTCCCCTGGGAACTGTCTGGCAGCTCTAATGAGGGATAGCACTTTGCATTTATAGAGAGCCTTTCATCTGTGGATCTCAAAGCTGTACCACAAACATTAATTAACTCTCACACCTGTGAGGCAGGTGAGTCTGGTTAACCCCCCATCCCCTTTTTTTAAGATGAGGAAACAGAGGTTTTTACAGGAAAAGGATTCTGGGGTGAGCCACCAGGGTTAATGGCCTTGACGGTAGGAACAAGCCTTTCAGACCACGAATTCGGGAAGCCTCCCTGGACCGAGTGAGGAATGTGGGTACCGGAAACAGGAGTGGAGATGAAGCCACACAACTCCAGCTTCCTTTCCCAAGGCTCCTGTCACCTCCTGGGAGGAAGGATATCAGGGGAAACAGACACTGAAGGCCTTTGAAACACCAGACCTGGGCAGATCTCTGATCTGGCTCAGACTGGATGCCCTTCCTCCAAAGTAACTGCTGGAACAGTGAATGCCGCTGAGCAGCACATGACTAACCAAAATGTCTGCAGCCAGTGGGAGATGGGTGGTTGGCAAATCCCGGGACTCTTTCACAACCCCTCTTTTCTTCCAGGATCCAGAGCGGGCGGGAACTGACTCATGTCATCATGGGTTTTCACTGATGTGCTTAGGTGACGCTAAATCCAGCCTTGGCTACCTGGGGAGATTCTGGGGTGACTGCTGTTCTTTCTAACTCCTGGTGCTGGGGTGGATTTACTGTCCACTGTGGAAGCCAGAGCAAACACGACTCCCTATGCTGCAGGGAAACAGCCAGGAAAGCTGGCATCGCATAATTTGGGGCAAAGGGGGTATCCTCCACGCATCTGGGGCCACCACCTCCTTTCTATACAAGGTAGCCTGGGTCTTTCTTCACAGGGATCCCCGATGAGACCATGCAACCTCCCCTGGGGCTCGCCCTGACACATCACCCTGGAAACTGACTCACATCTCTGAGTCCTGACTCACATCCTGTTGTGTGCTCTGAGGCGTCCAAGAGGGCATTACACCAGCTACCCATGACCAAGGTGCACTGGGAGGGCACCCTGGGAATGACTGTGCCTTCTTCATTGTAGAAAGGGGGAATCATTTAAGGAAAACCCAGAAAAGACAGACCCCTTGGGTTTATATATTCGTGGAGCAGGTTTTGCTCTTTAGAAAGCAGACAGTCCTGCAGTGAGTGGATGGACCAGTTTATTTTTAATGGGTCAAAAGTAACTGGAAGATGTGTTGTTTTAGAGATGCCCACCATATGGTCAAGGAACAGGGTTCTGACTACAGCTGAGACATGGAGCCCCGCCACCCTGACCAGGTATTGGGAAATGAGCCCAGGTCCTCTAGTGCCATAGGGAACCCAGAGTGTGAGGCCAGGAGCCAGGGCCACCAAAGGCTCATGTGAATAAGGCTGGATGTCCCTGCCTGTCCTTTCCTTAGCCAGAGGGAACACAAGGATGGATCGGGATGCTTTGGATTTTCCAAGCAATGGCATTTGTTCTTCTGGTTGTCTGCTGTCAGCTTCACGGATCTGCTTTAGGTACTTTTGCTTCTCGTCGCCCTGGTTTGGAGTGTTCTTCCCTCCCACTTCATAAGCTTTAGTTACTGATGTTGGATCTTTCCTTTCAAATGTTTCCAGCACCAGAAATTTCCCTTCTAATGCTGCCTCCACTCTTTCCCCTAAATGTTGGTGTTTGCTTTCCTTTTCACTAAGTGACATCTTTTGAGATCTTTTATTTGGTTCCTATAGCATTCATAGGCAATTTCCAATTTGTTTTTGATGATTTCCCAACAATCTTCCTGTTACTGTGTTTAGTTTTGTTTTGTTTTGTTTAAGTTCTTGTGGCCTGAGAAAATGCTCTGTATGATTATGTCTTTAACATCAAGTAGTATTTCAAGGCCTCAGATGTAGTCTGTCTCAGTGGGTGCTCCCTAGGTCTAGGTCAGCAGAGTCTGCATTTCTGCTTGCATGGTGTATCAGTGACTGGAAGAGGATGCTGAAGTCTCTAGCCCTAATGTTGGGTTTGTCTGCCTGTCCTTGTATTTCAGTTAGTCTTTGCCTCAGGCCTCTCGACACCCGTTGTTCAGTGGGCACCTATTAAGGAATACGTATTATTTATTAGTTTGCCATCATCATCATCATGTAACTCATCTCTTATCCTTGAAAATCTCCACCTTCAATTAGCTTTTTATAAAACTAATACAGCCACAGCAACTTGGGCTTTTTTTTTTTTTTTTTTTTTGATTAATGTGAGCACAATTCCTCTCCACCCCTTTATGCTTACGAGTCTGTATTTAAATGAGCCATTTGTATGCGTCAGGTAGTTAAGTTTTATTTGTAGCTTGTTCTGACAACCTCTGTGGTGGATTTAGACAACTCACATTTAAACTGTTTATAGATAGAACTGGATTATCATCTGCTGTGGTTTAACTCTTAGGTCTGCTGCGCTCCGTTCTTCGACCCACCCCTGCTTTTCTGCCTCCTCTTCCTGTAACTAACGACTTTATATAATTTCACTTTAGCTTGCTTATCTGCATATCAAGTATACATTTAAAAAACTGCTTTGTGAGAGATAGAGAGATGGGTCAGAGGTTAAAAGCACTGGTTGCTCTTCCAGTGGACATGGGTTTGATTCCTAGCACACAGGTGGCTAAAGGCTGTCTATTAACTCCAATCCCACAGAAATCTAACACCCTCTTCTAGCCTCCATAGGCACTGCAAGCACTGCACAGATATGCATGCAGGTAAAACACCCATACACATAAAGTAAATAAGTAAGTAAAACATTTTTAAATTGCTTTAATAATTGCCTTAGAGTTTAAAAAATTATGCCCACAATCAAGTAATGTTATCCATTAATCATTATATGTATATATATATATATATATATATATATATATATATATATATAAAATTCATATGTGTGTGCATGTTGTAGCGTGTTATGGAGGTCAGAAGACAATTTACAGAATTTACTGGTTCTCTCCTCCCACCATGTGGGTCCTGAGGATCACACTCGCTTTGCTGGACTTGGTGGCACATGCCACCTTACTGACCCTGTGTCACTTCTTTCCTATCTGCCATTACTGCCAACCATTTCCTTGATCTTTACGCTGTAACTGTCCAATAAATTGTGGCTTCTAACGTCTTTCAGATTCATCATGAATAAAGCAAGCAAGGCTTTATTTCATTTAGATTCACTTCTTTTCTTATGACCTCCTTATCTCTGCAGATCTAAGTTTATGGTCTGTGTCATTTTCTTGCTGTCTTAGGCCTTTTAAACATGTCTGTTGGTGATCGTTGACTTCAATTTCATCAGAAAATGTATTGCTTTTCCTTCGCATTTGAAGAATAATTTTGCTGGGTATAAAACTCTAGGTTGGTGAATTTTCTCCCAGCATCTGATTTCACTTTATTTCCTTTGTGCTTGCATGGTTTGTGAAAGGAACTCTGACATGATTTTAATCCCTCTTTCTCTCTGTATACTGTTGTTCCCTCCATCTGCCACTTTAAAGAGTGTTTTCTTCAGCTAGATTTTCTGCTAAGAGCTCCACATCTGGAGCTCCTTAAAGCAGTCAGTCATGTATGTGTTACATGTGTCTTCCCCCATGAACTCTTTTTCTCCTCCATCTGGTATTCCAGTTACACATGTGCTACACCTTTTCACACAGCCCATGGTTCCCTGATACTTTATTTCTTTTTTTCTCTTTACTTTTTAGTTTGACAAGTTTGTATTGACACATTTGCAAGTTCCCAACTTCCCTTAGCCATGCCTTGTCTACTAATGAGCTTATAAAAGACGTTTTCTGTTTCTGTTACAGTGTTTTTCGTTTTCAAATTTTCTTTTGAGGCTGTCTTAAAATTTCCATTTTAAATTCCCTCTGTGGTAATTCTAAAACTTGTGCCACATCTGAGTCTGTTTTCAAAACTTGCTTTGTTTTTTTAGGCCATGCATTTCTTTCCTTTCTTGTAAGTTATTCAAAGTTGAACATGGTGCATCCAGAACATGAACTGAAGCAGACAGACCTTTGGTGAGTTTTCTGTGCCCACTGGGTTAGGTTTAATGGTTACAAAACTATAGTTGCCAAAGGCATCCAGTTCCTCTAGTGTCTTTTTTACTGTCTCCCTCTTTGTCTTAGAGCTTCTCATGAACTCTGTTTGGTCTGCTCCTTACAGCTCTTTGATTGACAGTGTACTGTTAGATGGGATTCCCTGAGATCCCAATGGTGTTCCTGAGTCACAAATATGCCCCTCCTTGACAGGACTGTGGCTTAGATTTGTATTCTCATAGAGGCCTATATTCAGCTTCCAGGAACTTATGAAATCCCCATGATGCGCTCCCATGAGCAACCTTAGTGTGGTCGCCTTCCATGCTTACCTGCTTCCCAAGCCTTGTCAGTAGAGACCTGCTTTACTGCTAGAATTCACAGGAGATCCAGGAAGGTCATAGATTTTCTGTTCAGCTTTTTCCTTGTTTTAGGGAACAGAAGAGTAACTCCTTGGCTCTTTGCATTTTGGTGCTAACATGGAAGAAGCAAGCCACACTGAGATGGATCTTTTGATAGGATCATATCTTTAGGTGCTAAAGCTATTTTGATGCTGTTGCCTTAAAAGCATTCTTTTCTTGAGTGAAACACACCGTGATCTTTTCTACTATCTCCCTACCTTCTCCCTTGTCTTTGACGTCCATTTCAAATAGAAGGAAGTCGGGTCAGGAATGTGAAGGGAGACCCTCTCACCCATTATTTGTAACGGCCTTCGTCATGTAATCTCATCAAAACCATTTGTCCTGAAAACAGAAAACAAAACAGCCAGTATATAGAAGGCTCGGCTTGAAGTCTTCTATCCAGTACTTTTAATAACAGAAGCATGAATTGATTAAAATATTGAGTTCCGGCTTTCTCCATGTCGCAAAATTCCAGCTTCCTCACTCCTTCACCACCTAGTCTCCAGAGTCTAGCTCTTCTCAAGACACTCAGCCCCAAGCACAGCAGTGGTGCTGAGTCCCACCCCCGTGTGAGTGTGTGTTTCCCTACCAGAAAGCATCAGATAAGTCTTTTGGCAGGATTTCATTTCCTTTAGCATTGCCATCATGGAAATCACTCAGATTAATCGAGCATTTACGATAGCCACGCATTGTGACACGCCTTTTTTCCGTAGCTTGCTGGCTCCTGGATATTACTCTGGGTAGTCAAAAGAATGTGAGCCTCCCCTGAAGCTAGTTTATGGTAGAGGCAAAATTCAGCTCCACATCCATTCAAGGTATGTCCAGTGCTTTCCTACTCTGCTCCTCTCGGTCACAGAGCATAAACATGTCACAAATGTCACTGCCATTCCTGTCTCTACCTTGGAAAGAGCCTGTTGCAAGTTCAAATCAGGCATGTGATTTAGCAGCCATTCTCTAAACAACCTTTACATCTTCTGGTAGCACTGACTCTTAGAAGGCAGAGACTATAAAACCACTCACTAATGATTTCCCACCACACAAGCCCTGGTAAAACAAAATCATTTGTGGAAACGTGAATGAAAGAACAAGTGAATAATTTCACCAGCCTCTGAATATACAAGTGTTTGAATGGATGGATGAATGAATGAATGAAAGAAAGAAAGAACTCTCAGTGTGGTGACAAGTGCATGAGGAAGGAGCCTTTCCAAGCATCACATAGTTGGAAGCTTTTCCCTGATAAGCTGGGGCAGAGGCCATATTGCTCTCAGTCATTGCTATTCCTGGCCACATTGCATGTGCCTGGCACACACTATATGCTTAACCAACTTTTTGTTCCTTTGCTGGACTGGCTTACCAGAGGAAACTCCTTCAAGAATATTTCATCTGCACTTTGCAGAATGTCTAACGGTCTCTTTCTCTCTCCATCTGTGGCCTCTTCTAGATAACTCTTATTTTAATCCCTCCTGTAGTATTTCCCAGAATCCACACAGTTATGATTATAAGTACCACCCCTTGCCTCACATCCCTTTCCTGACTCTAGCAACATATAAGTTAAACAGTGCAGTACCGAGTTAGACTTAATGAATGGGGACCCCGCCCTGTCACCACTGGGTGGTTTCAGAGACCATCTCACTGCAGAGAGAGAAGGATGGAGGTTTCCAAGGCTAATGGCCCTCTCACCAAACAAATGGACCTAAAGCTCATTTTCCTGCCAGGCAACTAACAATCCAGCCATTTCAGTTCTGGCTTTGCTGTGTTGATGGCCCCACGTCCACTCCCATCAAAACATGTCAGAGGCTTCTCACACAAAACTCAGGATGCACTGTATTGCCATGCCTCTTTTGGTTTGTTAGTTTTTATGGACAATTAAGTAAAAAAAAAAAAAAAAAAAAAAGATTGAAAACAACCCAAATTGCAAGGAGAGGCTCGGCACACCACCACCACCTACTGGCACACCATTGGCAAAGGGCGCGAGCAGGTTCCTTGTGATAGAGGAAATGAAGGCTGATGGGCTAGTGGCCTTCGGTGTTTGTTGTCCCCACTCAGCACCGCAGTGGAAAGTAAGATGATGCCAAATCTACAACCTGTGTTTAAAAAAAAAGCACATGACTTGAGCTTGAATCATAAAGGTCATTTTCCCAAAGCATATTTTTAAAAGGCTGTGAAATATTATGCAACGTTTGCACGGTTTAATTATGAGTTTTGAAAGGCCTAGCACGACTTTTTCACTACAGTAAAACATGACAGAGCATGAATCATGGCATAACACTTTATGCTTACTGTGGTTTTAGACATGGGGCTAGGGGTGCTAGGCTGTCTACACAGCAAGGCCTGGATTACAGTACTGCACTTGACACCCCGGAGGCCTTTGCGACAATTATAGAACCTCTTCTGTTTGAGTACTATCTGTTCATTTGCTAAGTGTGTGTAGCAAGAACACAAGCATGTCTTGTAGAAAAGTTTTGAGTATATGGAATTGGGAGTTCCCATACATACACTGGGAGCAAGATACTTACACTGACTTGGGCTGCAGGACAGTCTGTCGTTTCTGTACACCTCCAGCCCCTAAAAACACTGTTAGCTGGAAAATTGCCCAAGGCTCTCACTGCCTGCTAAGTTTACTGTGTATCTGCTCCCTTTCTCGAGGCACCTTTTCAAACCCTCCACCGTGTGGAAAGAAATCAAGAGGTCTCTTTACCAGTAGATTCCAAAGACACCAAGTTAAAATGTTTTTCCAGGAGTGACAAGGCGTGTGACACTTCCATTTTCAGGTTTTGTGTGGTTGTTGCATTTTATTTTCAATATAATAAGGAAATGGACCACCAGGAGGGGATGGGGAGCCTGACCTGGGCTATGTAGTTAGACACCATCTCCAAAACTAAAACCAAAGCCAGCAAGAAGTCAGCAGTGACAGGGCTGGACGAGCCCTGGAATCAGGTGAACAAATCCGTCTGTTTGAAGGCAGACTTTGGTCTCTGCTCCATCCCAGATCCTTCTCAGTGGCAACCTGTAAAACATTCTGAAAATTCTGCCCTTTAACAAAGACTGCCAACTTCAAGTCTCGATGCTGCCTGGTTTGACAGAGCAGCCTCACTGGGGGGCCTGTGTCCTGGCCGCCACAGCTCACTCTCAGTGTTCTTTGCTTTCTGTCTCTCTGTCTGTCTATGGGGGGGGGTATCCTTTTACTATCACTATTGCTACTGTTTCTGTGATCATTTGTCGGGGTAGTATTGGAAATGTCTACAAGCCCATGTACATTTTTTTTTATCAAGGTTTCCTCACACTCCAAAATCCCTTTGTGCTTCCTGAACACAGGTGACCGACCATCTGGACTGATGAAATGTTTCTGGTGATGATAATTATAATTATTGGCCAAGTTGAATGAGTCACGTTTGGTACCTGAAGTCACTGAGTACTGCTAGGGTCCAGTATAAACCATTTCCCACAGTATCAGTATACTTATATATAGAAGGAAGGTTATTTTTATCAAATAAGAATCTCCCCAAATCCAACATGTATTTCAGTATTCTTCAGATGAGCTCTCATATAATATAGGCATCAAATACTTGGTTTCTAGTGGGTTCATTACATACAAGTGAACAAGCTGTGAACTTACATGTTTAACTGTTTAAATAATAGTTAGTAGTAACTGTCACGCTAAGACTTCTTTGTTTTAAAGCCTGGCCCTACGCCACCCATCACTCACGTCCCTGTCTCTCTGCAGATGCGAGGCAGATCCAGCCGTCCCCACCGTGGTCCTATGAGCAGTCTTACCAGTACCTGGGATCTATCACCCCCTCTTCCGTGCACCCCGCAACACCCATTTCACCCGGACGTGCCAGCGGCATGACAAGCCTCTCTGCAGAACTTTCCAGTCGACTTTCAAGTAAGCCGCTTGGAAACCTATCTGCATCGGGGCTGGAGGGGAAGGTCGGGAAGACGAGGGAAACTCAGGAAAGGAGCTGGCAGGATGTGACTAATGGACCAGGTGCCCTGCGTGTGCACTGGTCCCATGCCCAGGCACTGATCTTTCTTGACAGGAGGCCAGCGTGCTTTAGCTAGTCCCTCACTTGGGTGTTTGGAGTTTGCTCGTGCCTGCTGGGAGAGGTTGGTGGCTGAGGGCTACTGTTCTGAACAGTCAAAGTGGCCTAAGGATTTCGTACCTTTGGCCAAGAAATCAACATCCCATCTGAATTCTAGACCATGGCTGCTCATTCCAGTGGTGGTGAATTTTCGCCGGTTCGTTCCTGCAACACACAGGGTACATACTGGAGTAGGAAACAAACATGCCCCAAGATAAACATTCCCAACTCAGGGCTGTCCAGACTGAGGTTAGAAACAAGGTAGGAAGCTCGGGTGTCATGGTTAGCGTAATTGTTGTTAATACGAGCTCATTAAATATTAGTCATTTAACCCAGGAGCCCTTTGGGCTGGGTCCTCACCTTCGCTCCTGGGCAGGGAAATCAGAGCTACAGGAAAAAAATCCTTTGTTGAAGGCAGAAGAAGAAACTTTCTGTTTGGGGCTTTGAAATTGGAGCTGTACCAAACTGTGAAGCACATCAGACAGCTTCGCCCTTTGGGGGCCTCGAGTGCCATCACATGTGTGCTGGGGGAGGGGGAGGTTCGCACATCAGGCAGCTTCACCCTTTGGGGGCCCGCCATGTGTGCTGGGGGAGGGGGAGGTTCTGCTTCGGGGCTCTTGAGGCAGACTAGAACAGATGAGGGGGGCGGGCAGAAGGGCAGAGGAGAGTCCACCAGCGGATCCTACGAGACCTCAGAATCCCAGGTCACCTGCCTAGAGTAGCCTGCCTTCCCCCAGCAACCAGGCCGATATTTGGGCTGCATCACGCTTTGTTGCTGGGGGGCTGACCTGTGCGCCTTTGACCTCTATCTAGATGCCAGTGCTAGTGCTCTGTCTGTCCATTATAAGTCTCCAGCGCTAGGGGCTGGCTTGGTCGGTAAAACCCCTACCATGAAAACATGAGAATCACCATGATGCCCAGAACCCGGGGATAAAGGCAGCATGAGGTGGCACAGGCCTCTGGGCCCAGCTCTGGGGACCTGGAGTCACCTGAGTATCCAGACAAGTTTAATCAAAGAGCTCCAGGCCAAGGAGACAAAAACAGGTTGGACCACTGCTGAGGCGAACCCAAGGTTGACCCCTGACCTCTGCACACATAAGCGCGCACATGCACAGTGCCCGAACACAAGGGCACTCATAAATGAACACTCACAACTCCCCCACCCACACCCACAAACATAAAAATAGAAAATGTTGCCAGACGTTGCCACGTGTCTCAGCTGGGGCAGTGAGAGGCTCTGACTTCAACTGGCCCTTGGAGCTGATTGAAATCCAAAAGCCAGCTTACTCACTCAGTTTCCACCTGACTTTAGGCCATCAGTGCCAACACTGCCATGGCAGCTGAGAGTCCGCAGAACCGAGAGGGTAACATAGGAACTGTGGCATTCATTCAGCTGGCCATTTGTAAAAGCCTGCCTCCTCAGGGACAGAGTCTGACTCCAGTAGCGCCTGTCAGCTCTCACAGATTCCTTCCAGTGACACTGCTCTGTCCACTGGCCACAGCCCACATCTGAAGCACTCACTGTTTTCCTTGGAGATGTCCCCAGTGTGGGTCTGTCCCTTGAAATTTGTTACATAATACTTTCAGCTTGGTCACCATCCAAAACAGGCACCTAGGGCCAGCTCCTCCAGCTGGCCAGTGGTCATGTGGAAGAGTGGCTTTTGAAACTTTTCGTTTGCTCTTTGGGGACTGCAGATATGGATATGATACGACTGATCACATCACTCCCCCATCCCTCCTCCTCAACGCCCCTGTAGCATCTCCCTCAAAACTTCAGGTCCTTTACATTTTTTTAATTTGTTTTTTATTAATCAAGTACAGCCACTTACATGTGGGATGTGGGGACATTCGATATGACATGGGCAATATACCAGCAGCCACTGTCACCCAGAATAAGTAACATGCCCAGATCGTAGCGATGTTCCTAATGGATTTCAACAACATACACTAGAAGGAAAGGTGCTTATGGCACAGGAATGTGAGACAGCAAAATGACATCAGTGCCAAAGTGACCCTCTGCCACCCAGCAGGAAGACCAGAGGATGATTAGCAAGCTTTCATGAGTGGCATCGAATAGGAGAGTGAGCTTCAACTTGGCAAAACTTGAGAAATCAAGCCCCGAGCACAGGCCTCAAAGGCCTGTCATGAACCTGGGGCATGACAGGGCTGGGCTCCATGAAAGGACGTGGCTGCCTGCCCACAGCTTTTCGAACTTGACCCCTCTGTGGCTGATGTACCCTGTGCTGGTCCTTCCACTTCCCCCAGCCCCACCCCCTTCCTCTGTTCCGAAGACCTGCACTCTGTCTCTGTCCCTTGCAGACAGACTCCACACCTTGTCTGAGAGGAACTGTCATATGACGGCTTAACTTTCTTCTTCTTTTCCCCCCTTCTTTTTCTTTTTGTTAATTAATGTTTAGCTGCCAACCTGGGCGACAGACAGCAACCATTAATCTGAGTCACGCACGGGTCCTTTTAAGGCAGCCATTATCTGCTCAGGTTGTTTAATCCTTTGGGGGCAGTGGGAGGGCCCTGTTCTGGGCCTGCTTTCATCCGTGTCAGACTCTACAGCCAAGACTAGCTCTGTCACGGCAGATATTTAGCACCATCCAAGAAGAAGCACTTCCAGTGAAAACACCTGAACCTTCTAATCCTCAGACTTCCTACTTTCACAATCTCCCCATGAATGGGGGGAGGGGAGCAGTTGCCTTCAGTGCTGATTTAGGGGGAGGACACTAGGCCAGCCAAAAGGATAGAGGAGCCACAGCTTCATGGTGGGTAAATTCTGTGTGCTGGTGATTTGTAATAAGAGAGACCAGACCAGATTTAAAAATGAAAACAAGAGACGGCTCAGTAGTTCAGAGCCTCTGCTGCTCTCGCAGGGTACCTGAGTTCGCTTCCCATGCCCCACTCTAGCTTAGATGCCTCACAGCTGCCCGTAGCATCAGGGCATCTGCCTCCTTCATCCGGCATCCACAAGCCCACCACACTCCACACATACCCACCCACCCCCGACAAACACAAACACGCCACTGAAAATAAAATAATACTTGTAAATAAAAACAAGCACCTAAATAGGGCACTTGAATTTGAACATATCTAGAGGGCTTAAGTCTTTTTATTACAATGTACGCGAAAACGAGACAGGGAGGGATGGAGGGAGGAGGGGGAGGAAGAGAGGGAGGGGAGGGGCAGAGAACTTGACCTCCTGGAGAGGGATGCCACACTATCTCAGCTCCCCAGCATGCTCTGCCCCAGCAGTGAGCCTGTAACCTTATTCCATGACAAATCACAGACTCACGCAGGGTTCCAGTAACCCGGTGCCATCACCACATCACCATGTAGTAATTGGAATGGACTGGCAGAGCATGTTCAGACATGGCTGTGAAACGGGTGACCTTTCATTCATTTTTTCCAGTGGATTCACCTTTTTGTCTCAGGGCAAATGAAGCAAGAGGGATAATGGGCAGAACCATTTGTTTGTGTCCAGAGCTTTGCATCAGATGACAACAAATTGATCGTATTTGCCTAATGCTCTCCCTCCTACCTCCGAGTCTCCCCGGACTGTATAAGTTTAACTGGAAAAAAAAAAAATGGAGTAAAGCTCCCTGTTAACTCTCAAACATGTCACGGCTCTCTGTGAGAGCAAAACAAGTGACACAGGGCTTGCTCACACGTGGCCCCGGCGAGGGGGCAGGGATGAACCCTGTGGAATGAGGTGCGGCCTGGCTGGAGAAGAAGCTAGGGGCAGCTGGGCCAGGGCAGCCCCAGACCACTGTCAGTTTACGGCCTTCCCCTGCCCACATGTCTGACTCGCTTTGAAAAGATTAACAGGAGTGTTTGTTTGAAAGTCAGACTCCTGGTTTCCTCATTAGGAGAGGGATTTGCTACAGACTTCGGCTGTTCCTATAAACTCTAATTACCTCTCTGATGAGGACTCTGTTTCCTCCACATTCACCCCAAATGTACACAAGAGTTCCTTTTGTAAAATTGTGTTAGAGCAATAAAAGATCGTTGGGGGGGGGGGGGGGGCAAGAGAAACAAGAACACAAACACTGGCTCTCCGGGCTGGAATAATGGGCTCAGAAGGAAGTTGATCATGGCCCATGCCTTCCAAAACCAGATTAATCCACCCGGTAGCTTTCCTTTCAAAGGAAGCTTTTAGCTACCCTCAAGTTTCTCTCCAGCAGGCTCAACTCGAAAGGGACCCCCGACCACATGCCAGCAGAGCAAGGAGTTGCTCTGGAGTCAGCTTGAGAGTTTAGCACTTTGAACGTTTAGTTCTTGCCCTGCTCTGCGTTGCTGGTGTCTTTGGTGTCTTTGCTGGTGTGACTCGAAGCCTGCTCTCATTCTGAGGGACAAGTCCTAAGTCAGTGGTGGCTCTCGGCAGGGGGGGGACTGCCCCCCTTACACCCACTCTGTCTATTTGGCAATGTCTGGAGATATTCTGGGATGTCTCCGTGGGGGAAGGGCACTGCTGGCACGTACTGGGTAAAGGACAGAGAGATGCTGCCCGATAGTCCACAGTGGTAAGTTAGTCTCCAACCACCCCCTAAGGAGCACATGCTGCCCCCCCCCCCCCCGCTCCCTGGTCTGCCTCAGAGGCAGCCTGCACACAAGTGTGGGTGAGGTGCAGACAGACACGGTGAGCCGCAGAAGGAAAGCCAAGGGCAGTTTGTAAAACTGCTTCCAAAATGAATCTCATAAGGAAAGTTGGCCACTGGAGACAAAACAAGTTTTTATATCCATTTGTGTTAAAAACCAGCAAAGCGGCAGCAGGAGAGACGGCTCGGTGGTTAGGAGCATACACTGCTCCAGGGAGGTGGGGGCCGGTCACCCTCCTCTAGCCCCTGTGGGCACGCACCCGCGCATGCGTAAACACAATCAAAACTAAGGTTACCTTTAAAAAGAAAACAGAGAAGCAAGTCTTAGGTAAAGACCTGAAATCAAATGCCACTGTTCCCTCAGGAAACAAGTCAGAGGGTAGATCCAGAGTGACACCCAACCACCCACATTCCCACTGTCACTGCCACAGCACGCGTTCTGCCAAATACTAGGTAACGAGCCGACTTCCCAGGGACCAGAGCCTACAGAAACGACAGTTTCCTGTTATCCAGCCTCAGCGCTATGGGCATTGTTATCAATACTCAGGTGTAGTATGTTCTGCTGGGAACACATAGGGCATCATTACCTGGGTTACTGTGATGGCATTCACTGGGCACTGTTATCTTGGTGTGGTTACGCCAGAGTCCGTGGACTGATTATATTACCAATATACACATCACTATTAATATTTCCATATAAACAGAGGATAGGCTTTTTTTTTTTTTTTTTTTTTTTTTTTTACTAGTAAAGGGTTTAAGAGAAACCGTTCTACTTTAAGAGTTCCTGCTGTCCTGGGTCACTGGGATAGCAATGGGAGCTATTTAGCACCCATGAAGGTGCACAAGGCCTCCTCATGCTGCAGAGTACGCCTATGTCTCAACAAATGAAATAGAAACAAAAATTTTGCGTGTTTCTGTTTTTGCAGTTTTACAGCTATTTGAAAAAGTATAACTTACTCTTAATTCCTAGGACACGGCCTTCTTGCCCCAGCCAGACTTGGCTGATGGGCTGCAGTTTGTGAACGGGGCGGGTAACATCCATGTAGGGTATAAGCGCGCCACTAAACTACCGTGTTTGCGGCGGTTAGGCACCCATGTGATACGTGGCTACGCAGTGTCGTGACAGGCCGTGCCACCCCTCCCTGCAGACTGTCTGCCGGGCTGCGTGCGACAGCACGCTGGGTGAGACGGCTTCTGAGCAGCGGTGGCCCCCCAGGTAGGCCCGCCCTGCTGGCAGCAGCAGGGCCCTAACCTGAGCGTCCACCTCGGGGGGGCCTTCTCAGGGGTCCCCCCGCCCGGCAGGAGGCTGGGGCGCTCTCTGTGGGTGCCGTCCCCGCGCACGCTCACGGGCACTCTGGGCAACCCTGTGTGTCCTGGAGCCTTGGCCTCCCTGACCGCAGACTCACGCCCTCTCTCCCACCCTCCGACAGCGGCCCCGGACCTGACAGCCTTCGGCGACCCGCGCCAGTTCCCCGCGCTGCCGTCCATCTCCGACCCGCGCATGCACTACCCCGGCGCCTTCACCTACTCGCCGCCCGTCACGTCGGGCATCGGCATCGGCATGTCGGCCATGAGCTCGGCCTCCCGCTACCACACCTACCTGCCGCCGCCCTACCCCGGCTCCTCGCAGGCGCAGGCCGGGCCCTTCCAGACCGGCTCGCCCTCCTACCACCTGTACTACGGCGCGTCGGCCGGCTCCTACCAGTTCTCCATGGTGGGCGGCGAGCGCTCGCCCCCGCGCATCCTGCCACCCTGCACCAACGCGTCCACGGGCGCCGCGCTGCTCAACCCCAGCCTCCCCAGCCAGAGCGACGTGGCGGACACCGAGGGCAGCCACAGCAACTCGCCCACCAACATGCCGCCCGCGCGCCTGGAGGAGGCCGTGTGGCGGCCCTACTGAGCGCCGCCGTCGAGGGACTGAGCCGGCCCCCCGCCGCCGTCCAAGCACAGACCCGCCAGGAGGGCCCTCGGAGGCCAGCAGGAAGATGCCGGAGGGAAACTGTGAATGCTTCTGATTTAGCAATGCTGTGAATAAAAGAAAGATTTTATACCCTTGACTTCACTTTTTAACCACGTTGTTTATTCCAAAGAGTGTGGAATTTTTTTTTCTTTTTTTCTTTCTTTTTGGCTCAGGGGCGGGGAAGACGCAGCTCATCCTGTTCGGCATCTATTTCTCATTTAGGAGTTTCTTTTCCGCACCTTATCAATTGCAAAAAAAAAAAAAAAAAAAAAATCGTGTTTGCAGCTGGGTGGTCGTTATTTTTAAATATGTATAGATTTGAGCTTGCTTCTTTCTTCCTTTGACCAACTGAAAGACACGGTTCCCTACTCTATAAGATTTATTTAACTTTTAGACTTCCATGTAGCTGGGGGTTTTGTTTGTTTTGTGTGTGTGTGTGTGTGTGTGTGTTTTGTTAAAGAGACAGCTACAGTTTGGGTCATTTTTTTTAACTACTGTATTTCCACAAAGAAATCCCTAGATATTTATGTATCTCGATGTTTGAACATTTACATATGTGTTGATACTTTTTTAATTATTTAAATGTACTTATATTAAGAAAAAATATCAAGTACTACATTTTTCTTTATAATAGCCAAAGTTAAATGTTTTTGCATTGAAGATGGCTGGAAAAAAAAAGGATGGGTTATGTGATCATGTGGTTTTCTAGAGATATTGTTTACATTAAACTCCCTCCTACGTTATTCAAACAAGTTGGTAGCTAATGCAGCAATGTTTTTAATCGGATTTTAGACACTGAGGGTCACTCCAAGGTCGTAAGTATGAGATTTTCTGCCAGGCTCAACAAAGGGTCTCATACCTAGCTCCTTCCCTTAAAAAAGAAAGGCAAGGCTCTGCTGGGAAGAGTTCAGAGAGGCGCCAAGATTATAGCTCTGAGGAGGATCGCTTTCTCTTCAGGCACGCTGTATAACAGAGCTCATCCAAACAGGCGGTTGGGCAGGGGTTTAGCATTTACATAGACCCCCAAATCAGTGACTATGATCCTTTAATCGCCTTCCATTAATAGCGCCTGCTGATTGGTGAAAGCCAAAACTCGTGGCTGCATTCCCAAAGATCCAAGTAAAAGAAGCAAGACCAGGTGCCAAAGGCTGAGTTTTAGAGAGTGTGCCCCAAAGCCTGAAGGAGCCAGTTTCCCTTTACCTGTCTTAGCGAGAGGGCGACTCCGGAAGCAGCTCCCTCACCAGCATCTTTGAGAGGCCTCAGCCCGGCTGAGCCCCAGCCTCTGGGGTTTGTGCGCTTTATCTGTGCAGCAGCATGACAGGAGAGATTCCCGTTCGCAGTCCATGGCTGCAGCTCAGACGCATATCATGTCACTGTAAATGTAATGGCACTATTGGTACAGCGGAGGACAGGTCAAAATCCAGCTGTTCTACAACTGATATATCCTAACTGCTGATTTTGACATAGGTGTGCTCAAAATGATCTGGTTGTGTTTAATGTACCTCTTAAATTAGTTGAAATGATGTCAGGTCAACTCTGAAGAACGTTTGAAAGCAGGACTTCAGAACAGTGTTTGGTTTTTTTATTATTATTTTTATAAATTTAAGCATTCAGATTAGATCTTTGGCTGCAGGCAGCAAAAACAGCTGGACTTATTTAAAAAAACAACTTGTTTTTTGAGTTATCTATATGTATATCTATCTATATATTGATTCTTTGTTTTACATGGAGCAGCAGCACTTTGGTAAGAGGCTAACTTGTGGTGGCAGGTTGTTCTTATCTGGAGAAGACCCATTGGAGATCTGGAGAAGCTCAGAATAGATTTTCACATCACACGTAACTTCCTCCTTCCTTCAATTTTACTCAGCTATTCCACAGGACATGTGTACAGCTATGCTGTCATCAACTGTCAGAAAAAAAATAATTTAATTTATGAAAAGGACCATTAGTTTATTTTTCCAAAATTAGATGTTTCATTTAGCATAGGTTGCCATACCTGCCCTGAAAAAAAAAAAATGCTAGGGAAAGACAAAGGAAAAAGATTTTTTTTTTTTCATAATAATTGTGGTATGGGAAGAAATTCTAACCCTAAGAGAGGAACCAGATAATCACAAACATGGAACCTTTGCACTGGAAACCATGCATCAAGAGGCTTGTCACCTTGTAGAAGGTCTGGTTTTGTGCTTTCTAAACCTTTATCAGCATATGTAGTATTTGGTCATTTCAGAAAAAAAAAAAAAAATCATGCACTCACTGCTTCAAAAGTAGATTCCATACAGCACATATTTTTCTGCCTGAGAAATTGTGTTCATTGCCTTCAGGGGCATGAAGGTGTCACCTCATTCACTGTCTTCAGGTAAGACCCACAGGCCAGTTCTGAGATAACTGGGGCTGTTGGGAATACTGGTCCAGAAAAAGGAGAACAGAACAAGTTGTTTCTACTGTTATGAAGGCCTAGTTATGATTTTAACACATACCTAATTCCTTCTGTTTTTCTCACCCTCTGTTCTCCCCCAATATCTTTTCTCTCTCTTCTCTTCCCTCCTCCAAACTCCACCTTCCTCCTCCTGCCTAGTTTCCAAGGAGCCACCATGCACACGTGCACATACTTAGCACACACACACACAAACACACACACTCTCTCTCTCTCTCTACCCCATACCAAGTGTTCAGAACACAGAAGGTTCAGTTCTTCTCCATTTGCATAAAGAACAGGGTGAGTCAGCCATTCTCTTGCTCATGGGTTTCTCCCAACAGAACAGAGGTGTTGCCAGCCATTTTGAATCTGCTTGCTGTGTGGATAACGGCAAAGCTCCACAGATCACAACCCGGGGCTGAGTGGCTGGCACAGCATCTTGTGCAGACAAACACACGCTCAGACTTCACATGGCCTCAACTGAGGATTGTAGATTTCTTTCTTGAAATATCTTTTTTGCCTAGGACATTCTGTCCTAAGGGTTTGGGGGTTTGATATTATTGTTATTATTTTGGTTCTTTTTGTTTGCAGCAGGAGGCATGAGATGTTTAGGGTCTTTTATACATGAAAATAAACGGTTTGACAGCAATCTCAGAATATTTTTCCATATCTGAACAAAATGCCTTTTTGTTTACTCTAGAGTATACACTTGTTTGAGGGTTGTGGCTGGTTGGTCGGTTACTTGTTTGGAATAGCATCCCTCTTTCAGCCAGGTCAGTATTGGCAAAGCTGATCATTTGTCTTTTTTTTCTCCCTCCCTCAGAAGAATTGTATCAACAAACTCAATTGTATTTATGTATGTAAATAGATTTCAAGCTTCATTATAAAATATTGTTAATGCCTGTAATAGCTTTTTCCACTTTTTTGTGTGTGTTTCTAAGGACTTTTTCTTATGTTCGCTAAATATTGTAGAAGAAAAATGCTTTTCTCCACTTGTTTATTTTAGACTTAAAAGAACTACTTCTTATTCACTTTTATAAACAGCTAATAAACAGCATGGTTCCAATTTTTTTTTAATTTTTTATGTTCTAGGAGGAATGAATGTGAAAAAAAATCTCCAAATGAACTGTTGGGTATTTCTGTTACTCTGGATGTACAAAGATCAATGGAAAAAAATAAACTTCCAAATTTAAATGACAGCAAAACACATGTATTGAAAAGCTAAAAAGGAAAATCTCAGAAAATACAGTTCTTCGGCCTCCAGCAACTGCCCTGTTAAGTGGCACCCCGAAATCCGTGTGTAGTCCTCTCTCTCCCTGGCACTAACATACAGAACACCTCCTAAGCAGCTCTGTCAGGCTCAGGTCTTAAATCACGCTAGGTAGGAGGGAGAGAATGTTCCAGATCCCTCCTCAGGAGCCCAGGAAAGCAGGCACCCATTGGCGCTCTCACTGCACAGTCAGTGAGCTGGGCCTGTGTTCCTGGGGTATCACACACAGCCAGTGTGGGGCAGCCCTAAGTATTAAAGGGTTCCTTTCTTTGTACTGCAGTCTTTTCTGTAACTTCAATATTAAAACCATGTGAATGGCAAATAAACAATTGGACAAGCACCTATGCTCGGCAAATCAATTTCGTCTGTTTCTGAGATGCCAAGTGAAGCCCACTACAACACACTATGGAAATATTTTCCACAAATCAAGTTCAAGGCTAGGCCCTTCCAGGAGTACTTCTAATATGCCCTGGGTGCTGAGGCATAATGGCCCCGGGAGCAGGGCCAGGCACACAAGGTGGGTTCCAGAGGTGTGAAGGTGTTTGCAGGAGTGTTATAGTTCTCGTTTTTAAACACAAGACAGGCTAAAAAGATGTCTATGTCAGTAAAGCACTTATGATATGAATGTGAGGACCTGAGTTCAACTCCTCAAACCCAATAACAAGCCAGAGTAGTGGTGTGGGTTTACGATCCCAGGCAGGTCCCTGGGGCTTGCTGGCCAGCAGCCTAGCATACTTGTCAAGTTCCAGGCTAGAGAGGGACACTGTTTCAAACAAAACAAAATGAAAGGTAGAAACCTAAAACAGCAAAAACCAAGGCTGCCCTTCAGTCTACACACATGGATGGACAGATGGACAGAGAGAGAGAGAGAGAGAGAGAGGATACACACAACAATGAGGAAAAGAAAAGATGGAATTTGCAGACATGAAGTGGAAAATACATGTCCAACCTGAAACCTGCCACATGATCTTTATGTAAGCAGAGGAAGCAAGATTTGGTGATTGAGGAATTTCTAAGACTAATTCTTTTCTCCACATGCAAACTGTGGCTAGCATCTCAGTGTTGAGTCCATGTGGCCACATCACTGTTCTGCCACAGAACACTCTGAAAAGCTACACATGCCTGGCCCTCTGCAGTTGGCAAAGATGCTGACAGACAGCGTCGGGAGTCCCAGTGAGTAGGGGGATTAGAAGGTTGGAACCTAGAGCATCACTGCCCTGGGGCACTGGCAGGACACAGCAGGACAGGTCATAGAGAATAGTGGGTTCTCCTGGGAATGGAACTTGCCTAGGACCGCTTTCATTCACGCTGTGTGTCAGGTTTTCAAACTAAACTGGTGACTGAGACATTTTCGTACCACCTGAAGGCGCAAAAGTATTCCAGTGGAAGAATATGGACGCGAGAAAGGAAATAGCAGTGGACAGCCACACCTCCCTGCTGGCCTTCACCGCCTGGCTGAGGAAGAGTCTACCAAGTTTCTCCCCTAGGCAGTTACCCCTGCACCTCCCCTTGCTATAGTGTCAGCCCTTCCTCTGTGCTCTGGGGAGCTGAGCGCCCGCCCTTTCATTCCCAAGACAAATGGCCTCTAAGTACACCAGGACAGCCTGAACCCCCTTCTCCCCTTGCTCAGTGGAGACAGAGTGAAGGCCCCTGGTGAAGGCTTCTCTCTGCTGAGAGGGGGTAGACGGGTTCACTCACTGTTCTCCTGAACATGTGGAACAGGTCTGCATTGGCCTGTTGTCCTGCCAGCCCTCCCCATCCCTGTCCAAGCTTTGCTTCACCCGTAGATAAAACCCTCTTCTGGCATCCAAATACAATGCCAATGTCTAAGAAATCACCATCCTTGTTCCTTAGTATCTTTTATAAAAATCTTGGTCCAGAATAGAAGGCTGACTTCCAAGAACTGGCCATATCTTTGTTCAAAACAAACCCATCCTGCACTAGTGATCACCCTTAGCTGGACTTGAGGTTCCAGGCCTTAAACACAACTCGAAGGTACCTAAACACACCCTCCTTCAGATGCTTGGTCTCCACTCCACACACATACACACACCACCACACACACGTACGGTTCCTCAGAAGAACCCCTTCTCCTTCTTCCCTGATATATAAGAACCCATGCCCCTCCATGTCCTCATGTCCTCCATGTCCTCGTGTCCTCCATGTCCTGATGTCCTCCATGTCCCTCCATATCCTCATGTCCTCCATGTCCTCAAGTCCTCATGTCCTCCATGTCTTCCATGTCCTTATGTCCTCATGGCTGTCCATATCCTCACGTTCTCATGCCCTCCATCTCTCTCCATGTCCCTCATGTCCTCGTGCCCCTCCCTGCTCCCACATACCTTTTCTGGAGGGAGAGGCAGCATGGAGTGTGCTGGTCTGGGAGGAGAATGTTAGCTCTGTGCCAGATTTTAACATTGGCAATGAAACTCTGCGTGTTTCACATTCTCCTCTGGTTTCATTTTCATTGGTGCTTTTGTAAGGATTAATTAATGTTTTGAAAGTGTTTTGAAGATGAAAAGTCTTACCTGCACACCAAGTGTGGCTATTTGTTATTACAAATGGCCGACCGCATGCCACTGTGCTTTCCTCTCACCCTGGGGGGTTGAGGAGGAGGGATTAATTAAACTGCAATGTCTCTCTCACAACATGGCTGACTTTTCTCACACTTATTTTCCTGTTGACTCATTTCTTCAGTCAGTGTCTTGAAGGGCAGGTATCAAAGGACTAAGAGCGCCAGGCAGACAGACAAGGCCATCTGCGAGGACTATACCATTAAGAGAGCCCCTCATTTACTTGTTGCCATCTTGAAATTATTAATAACTTTTTAATAAGCAGCCCTGTGCTTCTATTCTGTGTGAGACCCACAAATTAGCCTGCCGGCAGTTTCAAAGGCAGGTAAACAAACCATCATCGTGTAGCAGGTGGGGCAATAATTAGGCATAAAATTTTTTTAAGTACTTGTAAAGCTCAACCCGAGGACATTGGGAAATTTTTTAATAAGTGCCATCTGCCTTCAACAGACAGATAGGACTTGTTATGCTGACCAGGGAGTGGTGTGTCCTGGACTGAGCTTGCGCCATGAACTCAGGAAGCAATGTTGGGAGTTGGCCGTGGGGTGTGGGGTGTGGGGAGAGGGATGGCAAGGTTGACCTTGAGCATGAGGCTCTTTGTTTGCATGTGCAGCTTGGGGACATGTCTGAAAACATGAGGAGAAGAAATGAGAAAATTTTGGAACCAGTCAAGGTCAGAAAAATTGTATCAGTAGCCCAGCACATGGAAGCAGGGGCACACAGACTCTGTGAGTTTGAGGCCAGCCTAGTAGTGAGTTCCAGACCAGCCGTCACTACACAGGGAGACCCTGTCAAAAAGAAGGAGAAGGGAATCTCAGAGGAGCTGGGGGAGGGCAGACCATAACCAGCGTATATTACATGAAAACAAATGTTTTAAAGCAGTGGGAGGAAGGGAATTCTATTCAAAGGGTAACAAAGAGACAATTCTCCGAGCTTCGTCCAACACCATGTGCACCTGCATGTACGCGCACACACACACACACACACACACACACACACACACACACACACACGTGTGCACATGCGCACGCACGTCCTTAGCTCGCTGGTCGGACCAGACTAGGACTACCAAGGTCATCTGAGCCACCGAGTGGGCTGGGCTAAAACTACAAATTCCAGATATAAATTGCTGTCAAAGCCCAGGCTTTGCTCTAGTCTAGACCATGGCCTTACACTGTGTTCTGGCTTCTGAGAAATGAGGTTGCTACAGATATGGTAAAGATGGAATTCTGACACGTGAGGGTGGTTGTTTAATCCAACCCTATTGAAAAAAAGAAAAATGAGAGAGGAAGAAGCCGAGATCAAAAGGGGTAGAGGCAAGGAGAGCTGCAGAGAAGATGAAGGCAGTAATGGAGTTGTCCTCTGTCAGCTAACCAAGGCCACAGCCAAGGATCAGAGCCTGTGGTACAAGCTTTGCCTTCTTTGACTCCCTGTGTGGAAAGAGCACAGTACGTGCCGCTCGGCTGATACGAACATGTTTGTCACCTGTTTTATTTCCCAAAGAAGAGTCTCGTGGGAAGGGAGTGTGATGTCAACACTCCCAATTCCAAGGTTCTGGGAAGAACCCACCCACTGAATGAGAGGTGCGCAACCTGTCTGTCATGTCTTTGTGACTCTGGACCTCTCTCCCCATCAGTGGGGGTATCCTAACAATTCAAGCGAAAGGCCAGGCTTACTAAGCTAACTGCAATCCACAGGATAAATCTGCTGAAAGGAAACAAGAATTGTAAGACTCATTGGAGAAAGAAAAGAGCTGTTCCAGCCCTGCTTGAATATCTTGTTTCCTATGGATATACTTGACCGCACACCCTGTGGATTCCTGCTGAGTTGCCCTTGAAGCATTGCTATCTGTGATGACCAGAAAGCAAGAGACCGAACCCTATCCAACTGTGAATCTACAGTAGGCTCTCGCGGGTTCTTTGGGTGAATTACAAAATGTCTTTGTGCCTCTTACAAAGCTCCGAAAACGAAAACCAGGTAACTTTGCTTGTTGTGAGGCTGGAGGGAGTCACATGAAGCCCTGTGCATGGCCTGCTGCATAGAGATACTCGCCCTCTGAGCACCCCACTGACTTACTCAGAAACTATGTATCTCTCCAATGTTCTGTATCTGTGAAGAGGTATTTCAACATGAGTAAGTCCCAGATCTTGCCCTGGAGTAACCTTCACCCTCCCTAAGTCCTACTCCCAGACACAGGAACCTAGCAAGACACCCTAGAGAGGTTCTGGCCCATCAGCAGTCTAGAAAGATGCTGAGCAACATGCTTCTTTGGTATCTGAGTGCAACCTCTCTGCCACCAATGGGGAAGTCACCTGCTGTGAATGGGAGGGACAAAGGATGTGGCAGAAAATATCTACATTCAGTGGGAGGGAGAGCCCTCCATACCAGGTCCAACAGAATAAACTTTTATTCACTTTTCCAGGAAGTATTTGTAGTGTCTACTCTCTGCCCGGTACCACGCAGCCACAGGAAACATGGTTGTGAGCATTCTTGCCCTCTTAGTAATGAGAAAGGCAAACTGATGAGCAATGCATTACATGCCAGATGATGTAAATATCTCCAGATGCCTTCAAATGACAGAAACTTAGATATCGAGATGAGAAGCCTGCCTCAAGGTATCAGTCAAGTTGATTCTTTCTTCAGACTCTGAGGAAGAATATATTCTGAGCCTCATTCCTTCTCAAATTCCCAAGGTTGGATTTCCGGCTGCTGTGGTCTGAAGCTGCCCTCCAAAATTCTTGTGTTGAAACTTAATCCCCCAGGCGGTAGTACTAAGAGGTGTGGCTTTGGGGAGACGATTTTGTCAGAGGATGGGAGCTGGTTGATAGGATCAGGGATCTCATAAAGATGTGTCCAAAGTACCAACCCTTTCCCCCTTTGTCTCCTCCATAACAGCACACAGTGTCTGCCTCTCCCCTTCAGGGGACACAGCAACAAGGTGTCACCGAGGAAGCAGAGATGCAGAGACGCACTAGGCTCTCCCCAGGCAGCAGGACAGCCAGTTCCTTGACCCTAAGCTTCCCATCCTCTAGAACTATAAGAAAACAGGTTTCTGCTGTTCATAAATTACACAGTAATTCTTTTAATAGCACAGACGGACAAAGGCAGTCGCCCTGATGCCTTGCTCCTATCTCCACCCCCTTCAGTAACACACCGTTCCCTGTGTGACTCTGTGTCCCTATCTCTTTGCTCTTATACAGACACTAGTCACTGGATTAGGCACACTGTAAGTGTGATTTTGTCTTGGTCTCATTTATCTGCAAAGGCTTTATCTCCAGATGAGTTCACATTCAAAGGAACCTGAAGTTCCAACTTGAGCGTGTCTGTATACCTGACTCAACCCTCCATGTGTTGACGATATGGAAAGGAAGGACAGCAGGACACATGAGGTGGGGATGGGATGGGGTGATGGGATCCAGGAATGTTCTCCTTATGATGTGAGGGAATGAGTTATTCTAGGCAAAAGAAACAGCAAATGCCAAGGGCCCAAGACAGAAACTTGCCTACAAATGGACACAGCTTCAACAGCAGATGACTGGGTCCCAGATATTGCAAAGCCGCCTTGAAAATTTCCCTGTGGATTTTGACCCTTTAAGTGAGAAGAGAAGGTTGTGAGAAGAATGAAGCAGACTAAGCCCTTGGTGAGTGAGTCTGTGAGGCATCAGTTGATAAGAGTATCTAGAGGAATGAATTTTTTTTTAGATTTATTTATTTATTATTTATACAGTATTCCGCATACTTGTATGCCAGCAGGCCAGAAGAGGGCATGCGATCTCATTATAGATGGTTGTGAGCCACCATGTGGTTGCTGGGAATTGAACTCAGGACCTTTCAGAAGAACAATCAGTGCTCTTAGCCTCTGAGCCATCTCTCCAGCCAGAGGAAAGAATCTTGGAGGAAAGTAAATGACCCCATGTGTAGGACACAGCTGGGTCTCAGTTCCCACTTGCTCATATCACTGAGGGCTACCATAGTAGAGGGGGTAAGAAGCAGATGATTCTGAACTCATTCTGAAAGTAGAGAAGATCTGCTAATGCATTAAGTGGGATGTCGTCAGCAAGAGCAGCCAGAGTGCTGAGGTGGTCATTACTGAAGAGTCAATGATGGAGACTTCATCCAGGTAGAAAATACAGTAGCTGACAAAGTTGCTAAGATACTGGTGGAGGACCGTGCCTGGGGGCCTCATGGGAAAGGAGTGCTCCATCTTTTTATAAGGCCTCCAGTGACCTAGAGTTAACTCTTTGCAAAGCCATGTCTGAGATGTCAGCCTTGAACTCTCTCCCTTGGATTTCTCCCCTTTCCGTATTAACCAGTGGGAAGTTTTCTCTTCCTTCGGCCTTAGTTCCTGGGTATGCTGACCCTCAGCAGCGGCCTGAGGGTCGGCACCACCTCCTATACCAGCTGACGAGAATGAAGGAAGGATTTTGCTAAGGCTGTGGTACCTTGATTGTCAGACAGAATGGCCTGCGTGTTAAAACCTGCAGAGCAATAGGATTTGTGTAGCTAAAACATCTGCACCTTCTTCTGCTAGTCAACAGCAGAGAAGATACAGCTGCCAGTCTCAATCTGTTTACCCCCAGAAACAGCCTCCCCTTGAGCACATGGCTGCTTGGAAGGAAAACCAAACTCCTGGCCTCCCTCTGTCTTATTGCTCCCCAGGACAAGCTCCTGGCCAATGTTATCTAAGCACCAGGGTGTGGCAACTCCCAGGAATTCTCCTAAATGTGTACCGCTGGGCACACTCCATTCTTTATCTTTTATCCCTTTCCTGATCCTCCTCCCTAGGATGAAGAGGTTATGGTTAGGTCAAGAATGCCACATTCCAAGAAATGAAGATGGCATGGCATTAGACAAAGCCCTGCACAGCGCCTCTGCAGAGCTGGCCTCCAACCCCTGAATGGCCAATGTCTTGCTCCAGCTAGCTAACATCTCTCATATACATCAGACTCCCCATCACTGTGGAGAGGCCCTAATCCTAACTGACCCACATATGAGTTCCATCCATAAGCCATGTCCATGAAGTTTTGACTGGGAGTAGTCTCTCTTAGGTTTTGATTGCTCCCAGCCTCCTACAAGCTTTGCCAGATGCTATATAGTACTGTCGTGTATCTCAGAAGGCAGGCCGGTTGAGGGAGGCAATAAGCTCTCTGGAAACAGCCATGTTGAACCCAATGCTTGCCTACCCCCACCTCCTCCTTGAGGTTTGTAATGACACTTTTCTTTTTTCCCAAGGTCACTTTATTATTTGCCGTTTGTCCTCTTGCTCTTTAACTATTCAGTATATCTCTAGGAACTCTCTCTTACAAACAGCAATAGAAAGCAGTCGTTAAATTTGCAGGTTTGTGTATCCATCTGCCACAAATAATAAAGGTTCGGGTGAAATTGAAAAGAAACACAATAAAAAACAATGGATAGGATAGGCGTGACTACAGCTCTGGTACCACACTTGAGAAGATAAATTTACATAACTATCTTGAGACACATCATATCATCACTCCTAAAAACAAATGAACACATTTTTGTTTGAAGTCCAAGCATTCCTACCAGTAGAGGAAAAAAAACTTATAGTCTTCATTTACAAGTATGGGAAGATTTGCCCAAGGGCTTAGGACAGCTGGAAACCCAGGAGTCTGCAACTGGAGAATGGATGAATGCCTTGTTACAAATCATAGCAGATAGTAGTACATAGGGATGAAAACAGGTGACCACTGTGTGTACCAGTCGGAATACCTAGAGTCTAATTTCATCTGTATGAAACTCAAATCCAAACACAGCTAGAGAAGGTGCCTGTGGGTATATACACATGGGTGTTGACATTAAATTGAGGTCAGGACTGCGGCTACTCTGTGTCACAGTGTGAACAGAATGTAGTCCTCCAAAGGGCTGTGTGTTTGAAGCGCCTTCCCCAGGGCATGAGGGGAAGAGGGGGAGGTGGGGGTCTGTATTCTTTGGAGGAAGGGTGAGTAGGTCACTGGGAGCGCTGCCTTTGGAAATAGTGTACCTGTCATGCCACCTTCGTGAATCCTCATAAGAAAGTCGATAAAAGAGCAAGTCCGGGCCTCCTCTGGCTCATCCTAGCTTCCTGCCTCAGCTTGAGATCTCCTCTGCTCACACGTGCTTTTGCCATGCTTTCCATGGTGGCCTTGCACACCCAAGGGCCCTCAGCAGAGACCAGCCAATGAGAATACCCATCTTACAATTCCAGCTTGTAGCCTTCTTTCTTTTTTCCATAAAGTACCTAGTCTCAAGCACTTTGTGATGACGACAGAAATTGACTATGTTTAGTTATATTTTATGGGACAAGGATTCATTGAGGATTCTAGAATATATGTTTTTGTTAGCTTAGGCTATGAAGACTCACACATTTATTTTATCATAATTCAACGTAATTAGTGAAATTAGATCGAAATTGTATTTTTGATCCATTGAGTTTGCTACTGTCCACAATTCCTTTGGAATTTTAGTCCAGTCATGTGACCAATACACCTGTGATCACCATGGCAATCAGGGAAAAGACAGCATGCGGCTGCTGGCATTACTACTGAGGTTTCCGTTTTGGCATCTGGGCAAGCAATGTAGATGTATTTCTTCTCAAGGACAGGATCATTTTGAATTAGAAGAAGATAAAAGACCAGCATAAAAGCATTCACAGTTACCAGTCATTGAGATATCTGACTACTTGAACTACCTCTTAACAACAGCTACCCCCAGAGCCCTCACACACTGTGGCCCCAGAGCCCTCACACTGTGGCCCCAAAGCCCTCACACCGTGACCCTGGGGCCCTCACAGTGACCCCAGAGCCCTCACACTGTGGCCCCAGAGCCCTCACACTGTGGCCCCCGAGCCCTCACACCCCAGAACCCTCACACTGTGACCCTGGGGCCCTCACACTGTGGCCCCAGAGCCCTCACACCGTGACCCCAGAGCCCTCACACTGTGACCCCCAAGCCCTCACACTGTGACCCCAGAGCCCTCACACTGTGATCCCAGAACCCTCACACTGGCCCCCGAGCCCTCACACTGTGGCCCCAGAGCCCTCACAGTGACCCCAGAGCCCTCACACCGTGACCCCGTGGCCCTCACACTGACCCCAGAACCCTCACAGTGCCCCTGCCCTGGTTCCTGCCTAAAGTAGGCAAGCTGTTCCTAAATTAACTGTCCATGTGGTTCAAGATCTGAGTGCAAATGTAGGGGTGTGTGTATGTGGGTGGCACTGAGGTGTGGAGCTCCTTGGAGGCCCTTCATCAAAGCAAACAAGAACAACGCAGACCACAGATGTAACTCAGAAACAAAAGCATTCTTTCTTTTGGTTTCACTTGTCTGTCTTTCTCTTTGCAAATATCTCACATCTGTGCAATGATTGGTTCAAGTGTCACATAAAAGGTAAGCACCTTCCAAGCTCCTAGCTTATTGGCTAACAGGGGGAAAAAAGCCTACCTCCTGTGTAAAAAGGCCGTGTAATTGCCCTTCTTTTTGTCTAAACTGCCAACTCTTGCAGTCCAGAGACTCTGCTTGGATTTCCTCCCAAAACTTGAATACATAAATATAGGCTGAAGTGTACTCCCCTGGTTATGAGCCTTTTAAAGATCAAAGAGTCACTTTAGCCCTTAGGTTTGTCGCCAGTTTGAAACACACCGTATTTACCACTGAACGGGTGGATCCTTCAGCAGGGCCTATTAGTCTTGTCATCTCTAACAGCAAGTCCTGCAGCCGGGTAAATAAGCACCTTCAGTGAAGAATATTCAGCTCCATTTCCAACATATTAAAAGGCTGGGGCCCACTCTTTAATGCAACTGAGTTTTAAAAGAACAGCTCTGAGCCAGCATAAGTGTGGTTTGCGAGGTGCCACAGTTCTCGTTCAAAATTGTTTGGTCACACGGACAACAGAAAACATCCAAAGTCAGGACAAGAACAAGACCCCGCAGAACGTGGCTTTTCCTGTAGGAGCTGCATGGGCTAGAGGCATAGAACGGCTTCAGAGGTATGCATAGCCTGGGGTCCAGCCTGCCCTGCTTCACCGTGTAATGGTCACAGCCCATACGTGTTTACTCGGTGGATCGCTTGGCTTTACTTTTGGACAACTCTCAAGTCACCATATTGGCGAGGTGTGGTGATGCTACACACCTATAATCCCAGCACCTGAGTGGTGTGGGGGTAGGGCAGAAGCAGAAGTTCATGAGTTCAAAGCCAGCCTGAGCTACATGGTAAGAGCCTACCACACACCAGAAGTAAATGAATGAATAGGTAATAAAATTCTATTTCTAAATTCATTATTGGATTCAAATATGAACTTTTGGCTAACTTGACTTTTCCCTACATGGACCAAAATCACCGTGGAACAAGCAAGATGTGGGGGCAGAAAATAAAGAAATCAAGCACAGGAAGCTCTTGGCTTAAGCTGACAACATTTACTGAAACTCTGAGTATGAGTTACGTTTTCAAAGGCCTGGATCTGACACATATGCCAGGCAGCCTATTCTGAATTTAGCTAGTTATATATTTGATCTGTGAAAACTGTATTTTTTTTTTTACCTTAAGTCATTTTTCTATTTCTCAAAGGTCCTAGGCTGTTTATAAAGTTCTATTAGTCTTACTAAAGTGTGAAGGAACAGAACATGGAATTCAGGATCCTTTAGAGAAAGGAACTACTTGTTAAATAAACCTAAATTTCAGCTGGGACACCCAAGGAGCTAGACCAGAGAGTACAGCTTCACACACACAAGCCTGGACTCCACTCACCCCAGTATTGCATGAATTGGTCTAAATTATCCTAAGCTGCTTTCAAAAACATACAGAGCATCAAATTAGCTCAGCAAAGTCCTGTGTGCAATGCTTATGGTTCAGCCCAAATTACTTGGCACACCAGACGACTTAAACAGATACCAAGACAACCGAGACAAACCACAGGCGACACACAGGGTCCCAGCATCTGCCAGAGGTGATATTGTGCATGTTGTACACACGGGCCCACAGCGGTGGGACTGCCTGCACCAGATCTGCACAAGATCGAGCTGCAGAAACCCCAGCCTGGACAGGGAAGGGCTTCAAGGAGGCCCGAGCCCCTGGGAGGCGCTATTAGTAATTGATAACTACCAGGAAGTAGAGCATTGGTGTTCCTCAGGAGTGTACAACGTGCTCAAGTCAGGGGCCTCACACCCATGCCCACACAGGTAGCACTAGCTGGACTTAGGGGTTATGAAAACATGATGTTGAGCGGCAGGGCAGGGGACGGATAGGAAGGAATTAGAAGGGATCAAATGGCTGGTAGATCTGATCAGAGTACATTACATGCATACACGAGATTCCCAAACAGACACTAAAAATGTAGAAACAAAACAAACAAGAAAAGGTCTCACAGGGTTTACCAAAATGGATTCTGAAAAATGTATACTATTAAAGAGCCTAAGAAACTAATTAACTATTTTGAGCCTTGGCAAAGTACCTGAACCTGAGCCAATGTTTTACAACTGAAAATATTTAAACTGAAATTAAGGACTTAGTAAATAGATTTAATCGAAAATGAGAAGCACCTGCAAGAATTAGTGGGCACTGGGAAGTGTCTCAGTGGTTAAGAGAGCTTGCTACTCCCAGCACCCATGTTAGGCAACTCACAACGGCCTGTAACTCTAGCACCAGGGGATCTGATACCTTCTTCTGGCCTCCACAGACATCCACACACAGCATATACTCACACACAGACACAGGCACACAATAGAGACAAAATAAAATGTTGAAAGATAATTCATGAACGGGAAGACAAGTTAGGCAAAAAAATAGACCAAAATATATTTTAAATGCTTACATATAGAAACTGAATGTAAGATGTGTAAAGTGGAGGGTGGGGTGAATTATATAAATGGGATCAAATTTTCAGGAGATGAGAAAAGGAGATAAAGAACTAACAGCTAAGGAATTAATAGAAGGCAGTTAAGATGTAGCTTCATTAATTGCTAGAAGCACCAAGCACGGTAAATGCTAATGAAGCTACATCTATGTGTATTATAGTAAAGCTGAAATGAAATGAAAAACAAAAGAAGAAAACACTTCTTAAAAGAGAAGAGAGGAAAACAACACGTCACCTCCAGGCTACAGTTGATGGATGATTTCTAAATAGAGAGGAGAAGCCAAACAGTAGGAGAATGGTGTCTTCAAAGTTAGGGCAGAAAATAACTGAAACTCCTCAGCCTCTTTTTCCAGTGAGATATAATTTTAAGTGGAAACAGAAGAAAGTGGTTTCGGGCAAATCACAGAATTTGTCACCAAAAGATCTTCAAGAAAGAACTGAACTTTCTACAAAAACAGTCCTGCAAGGACTGCAAGGGAAGGGCACGTTCATGTCTTAGCTTGTCACTTAGGGAACAGGTACATAACATCTTGCCCTTCGTTGTACATGGGGTGAAAATGAGATCCGGAGAGTGTCAGTGGTGCGTTCTAGGTGATAAAGCTTTTGACACAGTCTCGACTCAGCTGACGGCAGAACAAGCCAGGACTGTTGAGCCATTGGCCACCTGCTTGCGTTGGCCGCCAATTTAGTAGGCCTCATTCAGCCCACCCCAGCGAAACTTGCAGACAGAACTTCTTAGAGTTGGATAGTTTGGTGGGGGGATGGTGAGGGGAACATAGACATTGAAGTTAGATGGTGATGGAGGGAGTCCATGACTTGCATAAATTATCTGTGTGAACTTGGGGTGTAGTTCATTACACTAAAATGTCACTTTCTTCATCCAGGAATGGGACAGATGAGACCCATCTCTCATGATTATTGGGGGGAAGAGTATACATCCTGGGGAGGGCCTAGCCTGGTGTCTGAAATAACCGACCCCACGTGGCTTCCATCCTTCCTTCCCAGGCACCACCCTGCCTATGCTCCAGCAGCCTAGCAATAATTGTGCAGCATGGAGGGACACCTGGGATTACCTAATCTACTAGAGGCCACCGGAGATGAGCCAACTTCATGGGCAGCAATCAGCTGGGCACAAGCTCCAGGACTTCCCATGCCCGACACAGCAACCACGGTAATAAACAGCAAAGTTCTTGGGAGCTGGCACCGTCCCAAACCATTTATGAGGCGCTCTATCTGGACCATCCATCTCAGTTAGCCCTGAAAACAGCCACATTGTATGTTATTTTCATATTAACCTATGGGAAGTTAAGAGCAGCTCATAGTCACAGCTAATAAGAAGCAGAACATGGCTCTCTCACCACTGTAATCTCTTCTCCCTGAGAAGCAACCTTCCTTCTCTTGACTTTCTGGACTGATTAAATAAATACACAAGCAAATAAGAACAAATAGGGATTGAATGCTAGGTAGCAGGCAGCAAGTTCTCCCATTTGCACAGTTCAATAGGTTAAAACTTTACTTTTTTTTTTCTTTCTGAAGTTTTTTCCCTTTTAATTTTTTTATTATTTATTATAATATATTCAGTTTGTATCCCAGCTGTAGCCCCTTCCCTCATGTCCACCCAATTCCACCCTCCCTCCCTCTTCTCCCCCTATGCCTGTCCCCTAGTCCACTGATAGGGGAAGTCTTCCTCCCCTTCCATCTGACCCTAGCCTATCAGGTCTCATCAGGACTGGCTGCATTGTCTTCCTCTGTGGCCTGGCAAGGCTGCACCCCTCAGGGGGAGGTGATCAGAGAACTTGTCACTGAGTTCATTCCAGAGAAAGCCCCTGCTCCCCTTACTAGGGTACCCACTTAGATAATGAGTTTATGGGCTGCATTTGTTCAACCATGTTTGTAGCAGCTCTATTCGTAATAGCCAGAAGCTGGAAACAACCCACATGTCCTTCAACACAGGAATGGATACAGAAATTGTGGTACATTTACACAATGGAATACTACTCAGCTACTAAAAACAAGGAAATCATGAAATTTGCAGTCACATGGTGGGAACTAGAAAAGATCATCTTGAGTGAGGTATCCCAGAAGCAGAAAGACACACATGGTATATACTCACTTATAAGTGGATACTAGACACATAATATAGGATAAACATACTAAAATTTATACTCCTAAAGAAGCTAAACAACAAGGAGGACCCTAGGGAAGATGCTCAATCCTCATTCAGAAGGACAAACATGATAGACATTGGAAGCAGAAGAAGACAGGGAACAGGAGCCTACCACAGAGGGACTCTGAAAGACTCTACTGATTGAGGTATTGAAACAGAGGCTGAGACTCATAGCCAAGCTTTGGGCAGAGGACATAGAATTTTATGAAAGAAGAAGGAGATAGGAAGACCTGAAGGTGACAGGAGCTCCACAAGAAGAGCAACAGAGCCTTAAAAACTGAGCCCTGGGGACCCTGCAGAGACTGATACCCCAACCAAGGACCATGCATGGAGAGAACCTAAAACCCCAGCTCAGATTAACCCACAGACTCAGGACAAACCTTCTTAAATTGTGCCTCGGGACCTCACCTAGAGTCACAAAAACAGAATGGTAACAGAGATCTCTGAAGACCTAATATCAAAACTCAACTGAAAATCAAACAACAGGTAAGGACTCGGCTGTGTTTCTGGCAGTGCTCACTAGCTTGAGATGCGCTGTGTGGCTTCACTTCAGAACAACTCTGTTTTGCCTTTATTCCACACAATGCCTGACACCCTGCCTGAACCATCTTGGCTCGGACTCAAGACTATTGTGCGTTGTGACTTACGTGGTGTTTACTGTACATACAGGGTTTTCCACTACAGAAAACAGGGAGGTTTACTTATGGGAAACAAAGATATTTATTCTTTCCCCATGATCGTTGCTCACCATGTAATTACCAAATTAATACATTTGGATTGGACTGAATTAGGGAAGCATGCATACCTATATTAGTATGTGAATTTGGTTGTGCTATTAATAAATGGTAAAATTATATGTATTCCAAAGAATTCTTTTAAAGCAATTTTAATTTTTTTAATTTTTATTTATTCTTCTGTCATACAATACATCCCAACTGCAGCCTTCCCTCCCTCCATTCCTCCCAGTCTGCTCCTCAATCTCCCTTCTCCCCCCCCCCCCCCCCATCTACTGTTTCTCTGTTTTTCTTCAGAAAAGAGCAAACCTCCCAGGGATATCAACCAATGGTATTACAAGTTACACTAAGACTACAATAAGGCACAAAGCCTCATGTCAAGGCTGAATGAGGCCACCCAGTAGGAGGAAAAGGGTCCCAGGGGCAGGCAAAAGAGTCACCCCACTTCCACTGTTAGGGGTCCCACAAGAACAGCAAGCTACTCAGCCATGCAGAAGACCTACCGCAGACCCAGATAGGTTCCATGGTTGTCTCTTCTCCTGCTTAGCTCAGTCTGTGGGCCGTGTTTTTGTGGTGTCCACAATCCCTCCGACTCCCACAAACTTTCCTCCCTCTTCTGTGGTTTAAGTCAATTTCTTTATGATTTATTATCGGTAATTATTTTATTTGTATACCCATTTTATATGCCTATATGCCTGGAGTCATAAATTCACCGGATCAGAGTTGGGATATAGTGAGGTTGGTAAAATGCTTGGCATTTTGGAAGTCCTGGATTCAATTTCTAGCATTTTGTGAACCAGGCACAAAGGTACAGGTTTGGAATCCCCAGTTCTCTGGATGTCAAAGCAGAGGAATGAGTTCAAAGTCACCCTGGGCTACAAAAAAAATTTTTTTCTCCTATGAAAAAGGAATCTCAGGTGGATAAAGTGTAAGAAGCCCTGGGGTGGATTATACCATCAAGTCCTGGAAAGAGAAGAAAGCAGAACATCGGAGGGTGCAGGGTGGTGCCCTGGCTAAGTGGGCAGAGGGCCGAGCCCTGGCCTTGTGGAACCAGGGTGTGATGGGACAGTGCACCTGAGACTTTGCTCATCCCTCTCTATCTCTGATCCATGGAATCAGCATCAGGCAGCTGCAGTTTCCCGGTCTTCTTGTATCTGTGGGTTGAGCATGTCAGTCTCTCCGTAATGACACTGGGAGCGTGGCTAACAGCGAGCAACCTGTGCCTTCATCACGTGGGCTCTGTATCTCTCTCCACGTGGGCAGACTCCATTTATTATTCTCCAGTGTGAGCTGCAGATCACTTGGGAGAGCAGTGTCTTGGGAGCTCTTCCATCAAGCCTGCTTTCTGGTGGCATCACACCAACCTCCCTGCACAGACCGGGAAGAAGTCCTCTGGCATCCCCTGAGCCTGTGCTGTGCTGTCAGTGCTGATTGTGTGTTTGCAGTTGGCTGTTATTGGGCCTATTTCAGAAACAGCAGCATCAAGGTTTTTACCAGCCCTGCCTTCTCCAGGAGCACAGCTCAGCATCCTTTCCCAGGACAGCCTCCGTCCCTTCTAGAAACACTCAGAACTCATGTCCAGACCACAACCTGGCATTTGCCTTGGACCTCTTTATTCTCTCTGCATTACACCAACTGTCAGCTCCACGAGACTAGCCTTATACTCATTTGAACATCAGGATAAAATTGCAGATATTCATCCTTTCTACAAATTTTTATTGAACAGTCAACGACATGCCACTGTGGTGGTGGGTTTTGTTTGTTCATTTTTACCAACGTGACACAAGCCAGGGTCATATGGGAAGAGAGAACTTTGATTGAGAAAATGCCTCTATCACACTGGACTGTAGGCAAGTCTGTGGACCATTTCCTTGACCAAGGATTGATGTGGAAGGGCCCAGCACCCCCCCCGGGGGGGGGGCAGCCCCTGTGGGAGGGGCCAGCCCTCTGTGGGCGGGGCTACCTCAGAGCAGGTGGTCTTGGCCAATATAAGAAAGGTTGCTGAGCAACACCTGGGCAGCAAGTTAGTAACATTCCTCCACCAGGAGCTTCAGCTCCTGCCTTATGTTTCTGCCCTGGATGCCCTGGTGAAATCAACCCTTCGCTCCACAAGAAGTTGCTTTGGGTCGCTGTGTTTTACCATGGTAATAGCAAGCAAACTAAGATGCCAGCAAGGAAAAGGCAAGGACAAAGTAAATCCAGCCTCCTCCTGAGATGTAGGTGCTCTCCCCAGCTCTGTCTAACCCTTCCCACAATGCTCTTCCTTTGTTCCTCAAGTGACACAGGCAGTAGTGGGAAGGGATACTCAGACTGTAGGAAGTACAGTCATGTTTGTAGCTTCTAGGTCCCAACATAGACCAAAGGCCCACACAGGCTCCTAGTGTCAAGACGTGGTCCATCCCCCTCAGGTTCTAAAGGAAGGGTTTTGTCTGAAGTGTGTTGTCAAGGTCACAGAACCTGGGGCCAGGAGGAAGGGCATTAGGGCAAGAGGCTTCTGCTCTCAGAAGAAATGAGTGTAGTTCTTACAGGGCTGTGTGGGGTCTCCGTGAAAGGTAGTCATTATGAAGCAAGGACATCCCTTTAGCGCCTTCTGCTCGGAACCATGTTTCCTTCTGATTCTTCGCCATGTTACAGTGTGGGTAGGAGGATCCTCACCAGACGCTGTTACCATGCTGACTTGACTTTGCCGCCACCAGTTACCATGAACCAAATTAAACCTCTTTTCTTTATATTTTTATATCTTGTTCTAGCAATACAAAGTTGACTAAGGGGAGTGGGTCAAATGTTTCCATTGTTTTATAATAGTTTTATGTGTATGTGTGTTTTGGGGGGATCGGGGTATATTCTGTTTTGCTTTGTCCTTTTGAGACAAGATTTCCCCCACGTAACCCAGACTAACTTTAAACTAGTGACCCTCTTACCTCGGCCTCCCAAATGCTGGGATTATGAATGTGCATGACCACATATGGCCAAAGGTTGGGGTTTTGAGTTTACAAGAGGGGAGCTGCACTTTTAAAGGTAAAAGTCCCAATGAAGCTAGCCCTGATCAGAAACATTAGGTGGAAAAGATCAAGCCCTGGACCCTGCCCACCGCTCTGCAGCCTGGGTGAGATCTGTCCAAACTGAGGGAGTAGGACTCCAGGGCAGAAAGCTCTGCGTGTCTCTAGGGCACACCTGCAGGGGTTTGGTTACGTGTTGGCCATAGGTAGCTTGACCTCACCGTGATGTGTCTGTGCTGGTGACACTGGCTGATGCTTATGTCGCTGACCTCTCTGCACACCTCTCCTCTCACCAGCACAGCCAGTTGTTGGGCGCTGCCTCATCAGTGCTTGCCCCCACCCCGGCTGAGCCCCAAAGCCTCGTGGATTTGTTCCTCTGAGATGTGGGCGGTTAATTAGAAAAGACAAAAGAACTGAACAGGGACAAACTGAAATAGCCCTGGCAGACCTCAAGGAGCACCAGGACCTGTCCTTACTCCCAGAGCAGCAATAAGAAGGGACAAGGGCAATGAAGGGCATAAAGGAAACAGCGGGCTGATGAACTGTGGCCTCAAACGGTTCATGATACCAAAGCCCCTCTTCCTGTTACAGCTCAGGCTAGGCTCCTCAACCCCCCTTCCCCATTAGATTTGGCTAATAAAGCCAAAGCAAATACCAGCATAGCTCCTACTCACTCATGGCCATGTCCCCAAGGTGACCCTGCCCCCCTCAAAATGCCTGCCTCAGGGAGCTCAAGGCTGACAGTAAATTTTCTTTGCAGCAGCCAAAAAGATAGAGCCATGTCCCCAGCACCTGTGGGAGGGACCAGCTCATCTTCCACACAGCCGTTCTGTCACAGCACTGGCCCTTGGAATCCTCTCCCTCCCCAGGTCCCACTGAGCCCCACTCAGCCACCTCCCCATCCCCTCTGTATGACCGGAGTATGCTCTGTTCGCCCTGTATTCCTGCAGTGGTCACTGCTGATGAAGCTGTGCCCAGGCTGTTTTATGCTCTGGCTTTGTTCGTAAGATCACTATTCAAAATCACTAAGTGAGAGGAGTCTAGGCAAGATGCTGACAGGCCACCAAGGTTATGGTTAGTCAGGCTTGCATACTTGAGACTGAGAAGATGAAAGAACAGGAAGAAGGGGGAGAGCGGCACGGCTGTTGGGGATTGCCTCCTGGTGGGTTCTGTGGCTGGGGACCCATGGCTTGGCCGGGCCCTGTGGGAACCATATCCACTAATACACAGCAGTCAGGCGTGTGCTCCCTGACGCTAACAGACCCAAGTCTGCCCCTGCTTCACTCAGCCCCAGTACTCAGAGTTTGTTCCGTCCTTAGGAAGCTGTGTCCAGACCTCCCGTGATTTCCCCATGGCCTAGGGTCAGCACTTTCCCTGGATGCTGGCGTGCCCAAGTGGTCCGCAGTCTTCAGAGCAGGACCTGGACTCCTACAGCATCTCTGTCCTTGTCTTACTTGGTTTCCTCGGTAATCCTGAAATGTTGCCTTCGACAGTGTGGCACTTAAAGTGTAAATCCATCCAAGGTGCTGGCTAGGGGAAAGCTAAGGTTTGATTCAGAGTCCCTGCTTTCCAAGCTAAGAGAAGGCTTTTCTCTGCTTGGGAGGGAGAGTCTGTTGCTCGGCCAATGGTTTGGCTATTCTGAATGTTGTCCCAAACTTCAGGGTTGGGCCACTAAGTCCTCGGGCCCCAGCCTGTTCTATCTATATCCCCAGTCCAGGGCCAGCTCTGTCCCTTCCCCCTGCTGGGCTGGCTGGATCAGATTAGCAAGAGCAAGGGCGCTCACAGGATTGCTCCACTTGGCTCCAGCAATTAGTGAAGAGCCTCCTGAGAGCCTCCAAAGCAGCCTGCAAGCTCCAGCAAGACAGGGCACACAAGGCTCGGTCCAAAATATTTGTTGTGTTTTTCCCCTAGCTGGGAAACCAGTTCTTACCTGTTCCCTGAACCTGAGGAGATTTTAAAGCTATTCACTCCTGATGCCAGCTGCGAGCTAGCCTGCTGGTCATGACGGAAGTGGCAGGGAGAAGCTACCTGCTCTGGTTCCAGACATGAGCCACTCTGATGGTCCTAAGGAAGGTGGTGAGGAGGCTGGAAACCTAACGGCCACATAACTGAACAATGAACAGCGTTATCTGGGGATGGTAAAATGCGGCACTGCGCCTTACCGGCTGCTGCCATACAGCAGGTCACCGGGCCCAGCATGGCCTCCCAGGAGGACAGTTCTGCCACGGCAGCTTTGTGGCCCTACAAGCTTTTGGATCATTGGTCCCCTCACAGTCTTGGGTCCTAGGGGTCAGATGGCCTCAAGTCCTATCCACTCTGAGCCATGTTTATGTTCTGCCAGCCCTTGACGTTACAGTGGGGTTGCCTGTAAACTTGCTGTATGGAAGTGGTGGCCTGTGGCCTGTGTGTATGTGTGGGCGGGGGGAGGGTGGCTCAGTTGAGGACGTGTTCTCCATGCAAGCGTGTGCACCTGAACCGAGATCTCCAGCACCACATAAGGAGCCTGGTGCTGAGGAGGCAGAGGACCCCTGCTGCTCTCTGGGTCAGTGCACTCCAGCGTCTGTGAGAGACCCTGTCTCAAAAAGGTTGAGGGACTGGAGAGATGATTCGCCACTTAAGAGCACTGGCTGCTCTCTCAGATGAGCCCGGTTCAATTCCCAGCACCACAGGGTGGCTCACAACACCCTGTAACTCCAGTGTCAGGGGATCCGTTACCCTCTTCTGTCCTCTGTGGGCATTGCACATGCGTGATGTACATATGTACATGCAGGCAACACACCAATACACATAAAAATTTAAATACAAAATGAGGTAGAGGAATGCAGCACACCCAAGGTTAAACTCGCCTCTAATATATACACACATGCAAGCACAGACAAACGTACATACTCACACACTCCAAACAGACACGTGCATGTGCACACGCTCAGGCAGGGAGTAAAAGATGTGTAGTTGAGTTGTAGGTCAGAAACCAAAAGCAAGGATGTTACACAGTTCCTTCAAAAGCAAAAGGGAAAACATGACTCCATACATTCATTTTTATTGATAAAATTCAAAACATACAATAATTAAAACCAGGTACTTTTCTCAATCCAGGAGGACTAACCAGGGAGATGGGATCCTTGGGAGGGTAACGCCACATAGTCGGGACTCAGAGTTGGCGTTCTACGCGCTCACATCGCTTTGAGCCTGCCTGTCTTCTGGCAAGGGCACACCAGCAGCAGGCCAGGCACACAGATCCTTGCCCTCGGACACAGAAGCAAGACAGTGCTAGAGCTGAGCCTTCCACAGACCTTCATGCCTTCATTTTGTTTCTCGTAGCCTACCTTCCTCCGCTGTGCACCAAGCAGACCCCAGGAAAGGGAAGACTTAGTAGTTATGGCTCCCCTCTCTTGCCTCCCCATAGCGGTCCAGTGTTGGGCTCTGAAGGAGTCAAGCCCCCCCAGAAAGGAGTCCGGGCACTGGGGTCAAGGCAGCGTTGCAGGCAGCAGGACTCGGGGCCACCTGGCAGAGCACAGGCCCTCTGCAGCAGAAGTCACCTGACACAACGGCTAAGGAGTGTCCGGGCCAGCGAGCTGCCTGCAAGACAGTGGGGAGTCTGGCCATGGGTGCACAGGAAGTTCTAAGGATGGCTCAGCACAGTCGCCACTGAGCTGGGGTCGGGGCAGTGGGGCCCAGCTTCTCTAGCCCCCTGAGCTTGTGCTTCTTCTTGAAGAGAAAGCAAGGACCAGGCCGCCCCCAAAGTGCTGATAAGAGCCATATGTGGAGCCTTCAGGTTTACAGATGCCTAGAACTCACTGAATCAGGAAGTAGTGTACACCACACACAAACACACACCCAAACCCATACACCACACACAGATACATACACACACATCACAGACACACACACCCACACACACCACACATTCATGTATTCATGTAAATACTACAGATAATATATAAACCTTTATTTCCTTACATATACACATTCACATAAACAGTGTATGTTCACGCCTAACATTCAATTTAAATGTTAAATATTCATGTATATGTACATATGTGTGCCTGCTGTTTATGTGTGCCTATGCATATATAAACATACCCAAATGCTTTCTTACACACGCCCACTAACAAGCTAAGTGTGTACATATTATAGTCATATTATGTGTGTGTGTGCACTCATGTCACACACTCATACCACACCTGTGTTCTGATCACTGCACCCGTGTCTAAAGCACGGCGCTATGACAGTGCCAGCTCTGTGTCCCTGAGATAAAGGTGATAAGCACGATGACGAACATCGTCATAAACAGAGGCTAAAGCCTGGAAGCAACATGGGTGCCTTATTTCTAGGAACATCATGAGGACGTGCACTAGGATAGACACTAAACACATCACAGAGCAATCCACAGTGCCCTCGGACGCTGGGTGCTCACGGCCAGCCAGAGCTTCTTACTCCGCACTGACAGCCTGGGACCTTTCCAACCCTGGGTAGCTGAAGGATTTCGGACCCCGGCTTTCAATTTTTGGAAAACTGAATTTTCCAGCTCAGAATTATTTCCAACCTTTATTTTTTCCCCAAGAAAAAAATAGCTGAATGAGCAGGTTTTTTTTAATGCTCAACTTAGCCATCTGAGAAATTCGAGTTAAAACTGTTTAAAAGCCAGGGAGACAGCTGTGAGGAGTGAGCTTGGCAGCAGAAGTGTGAGGACTGTTCAAATCCCAGCACCCACATAAAAGCCAGGGAGGATGGCCTGTCTCTAGTCCTGGTGGTCCTGCTACAAGATGGAGGCAGGTGGTAGAGACCAACATGCCAGAAGCTCACGGGCCAGCTGCTCAGGAACATTCAGGGTGGCCGAGACCCTGTCACAAAAGAGGACCCACACGAGTCTGTCCTCTGATCTACACATGCAGGCCACAATGAAAATGCACCTTCCCACAACTCTCCTCTCTTTCTCTCTCTCTTTCACATGTACACACATACACATGCATATACACACTCACGAGCAACCACACACACACACACACACACACAACACACACAAACACACACAAAATCAAAATCAACTTGCTTTGAGATTCCACCTCACCCCAGTCACAATGGCTGTCCTCAAGAACAAGGACGACAAACCCTGACAAGGATGAGGAGAAAAGAGTCCTCACTCGCCTGACGGAAGGCAAGCCATGTGCAGTGGCTCCTGAAAAGTGTGTACATAGAACTAGCCCAGGACCCAGCTCCATCACTCCTGGTTGTGTGCCCAAAGGACCCGAAGTCGATACCCCACAGAGATGTCTGATCAGCCGCACGGGAGCCAGGACACAGAACCCACACGCATGCCCACCGACAGATGAATAGACAGGGAAAACCGGCATGTGTACACAGCAGCACATTCGCACTGGTGAATAAAAAAGAAATCACAACACTCTCGGGAAGAGGGCAGGCTGGAAAGCACTATGTTAAAGGAGATAAGCCTGACACAGAAAAACTACCACGCTTTCTCTCGTCTGCAGAAACTTGATGTAAAGTTATTTGTGTGTGCACATGTGTGCGTATGTATAGGGAATGATGAAGCTAGGAAGTATGAGGGGAAGAAACAAACCTTAAGGCAGAATCAGATGGCAATGGAATGCTTGTGGTAAGAAAAGTAGAAGGGGGCTCTCAAGAGGGACAGGTGGGAACAAGATGGAGGAACCATGGGGAAGAGGAAAGAAAGAAGCAGAGTTGACACACGTGTGTGAAACAACAATGAAACTTAGTCCTTTGTGTGCTAACCAAAAATGTTAACCTAAAAAAGAATTGGTTAACAAATAAAAGTGTCCTGGCTAATTTTATGTCAACTTGACACAAGCTATAGTCATCAGAGAGGAGGGAACCTCAGCTGAGAAAATGTCATGGGAAGACTGGGCTCTAGACAGGCCTGCAGGGCATTTTCTTAGTTGGTGATTGATGGGGGAGGGCCCAGCCCATGGTGGTGGTGCCATCCCTGTGCCAGAGGTCCTGGGGTCTATAAGAAAGCAGGCTGAGCAAGCCATGACAAGCCAGCCAGCAAGCAGCACCCCTGTAAGGCCTCTGCATCAGCTCCTGCCTCCAGTGTCCTGTCCTGCCTGAGTTCCTGCTCTCGCTGCTTTGGTGATGAGCAGTGGCAGGAACTGTGGGTGAAGTGTATCCTTTTCCTCCCCCACGTTGCTTTTGGTCACGGTGTCACATCAAAGCAATGGTGCACCACTGCTGTGTTTGATGTTGACCTGACGTGAGGTATCTGAAAGGAGGGAGCCTCAACTGAGAAAAGGCCCTCATAAAATCCGGCAGGAGGAGAGACGGCTCAGAGGGTAAGGGCACTGGCCGCTTTTACGGAGGTTCTGAGTTCAATTCCCTTGATGTTGACCTGACATGAGGTACAGGTATCTGAAAGGACGGAGCCTCAACTGAGAAAAGGCCCTCATAAGATCTGGCAGGAGGAGAGACGGCTCAGAGGGTAAGAGCACTGGCCGCTTTTCCGGAGGTTCTGAGTTCAATTCCCAGCAACCACATGGTGGCTCACAACCATCTATAGAGAGCTCTGGTGCCCTCTTCTGGTGTGCAAACATGTAGGTAGAACACTGTATACAGAGTAAATAAAATAAAAAATTCAGCTGTAGGGCATTTTCTTGGTTAGTGATTGGTGGGGGAGGACCAGCCATCCCTGGAGCTCTCTAGGCCAGCAGCCTTCCCAGTGCAGCACCATGGGCAGTTGCTGGGGCTGCTCACTGCCAGACCAGCCTGCTGAGTCATCACTGTGGCTCTTGGTCAGGCTAAGCACCAAGTTCTCTTCCTTACTCCCCTCTTTCTGCTCTTCTGAGCTGAGAAACAGTAGACATTTCTTGCTTACAATTTCCCGTTTGTCTCTTTTCTTCTGATGTTTTACTGTGCTCACCTCACTGTGTTCTTTCTGCTTTTCTCCTCTGTTCTCATCAGTCTTTTTTGTTGTTGTTCTCTCTCTCCTTTTATTCTCTTCCCCATTTCTCTTTTATCACTGGTTTCCTTCCTCTATGACTTCACAAGAATCCCGTAAGGTCTTCCAAACAATAGGCAGGACCTACTCTGGGCAAGTGAAGCTGCCCACGGGGTTGAGGATGACAGGCTGCAGAGGAGGTGAGGAGGGAGATGCCGCCGGCGGGTCGTGAGAACACAGCACCCAGACATAGCACCATGCCCAGCCCTAGAGCAGCTAGAAACACAATCAAGGTGGGGTTTGGAGATAAGCCACGCTCACGTGAAGAGCTGGACAGCTGCCCTAGGTCAGGAAGTGATGGGCATTCCAGCCAGCAGGCAGGGTAGTTTAGGGCTCACACACAAAGTAGTGCAGTTTTCCATACAAGTAACATTCTAAGCTGCGGGCGGAACGTTTGTGTGGCTCATAAAAGACAGCTTTGCCTCATGTGTTTAGAACACAGAACCCTTCCAGTGCAGCGCTGCTTACGGCAGGCCCAACGACTTCTAGTTCCAGCACCCTAAGGAAACAAGCTCGGTTAACCAACACTGGTGGTCAAAGGCTCTGGACAAAGGAAAGCAAGCGTGGGGTAATGGCCACTAGTAACTTCCTTGCTTGCTTGCTGGGTAACCTTCTGAGAGCACTCTACTGTAAGGAAAGCATTCTCCTCACGGTTTAAATAGAGCAACAATCCCAGTAGGTAAGCTGCCATATGGACATAGAACACACCCCTCCTAATCTCAATGCCATGTGTGTGAGATGAATGAAAGGGGGGAGGAAAGGAGGGAGAGAGGGAGGGAGAGAGATGAGGGAAGGAGGGAGAGAGAGAGGAAGGGAGGGAGGGGAAGGAAGGAAGGAAGGAAGGAAGGAAGGAAGGAAGGAAGGAAGGAAGGAAGGAAGGAAAGAAAAGTGATCTTTGTCAAAGATACACTGGGGGAAATGCATGGGGTGGAATGGCCCACAAGGACAAGCAGGGTGAGGTGCAGAGTGACACAGACAGGACCTGAGGAGAAAAGATCAATTACTGAAGTTTGGCCAGTGACATGTGAAGGAAGCTGGAGGGAGTGGAGGCCAGGGGTGGGAGGATGGGGTGGACAGTAGGCTTGTGAGAACTCTGAGGGCAGCTCTAAGGGTTTGATGTTCCCTGAGCCAAAACATGGGCACAACCTACCAGGAGACTGCAGAATGAAGGAGGTCAGAAGGTCGCAGGGCAGCTCTGGACTGATCCCCGTGCTGTGGAATGAACAAGAAAGGGAACGTGACACAGAGGTGGTCGCAGGAAGCCAGCGTCAGTTTGTAGCTTGCTGCTGTGTTTAGTGTGTGTACGAGCATTACGCACACACGTTAGCATGCGTGCACACTGATGCTTGCGCATGTGCCACATGCAGACTGTCTTTTAGATCTGTGTGTGTATGATGTCTATGCGTGTTTATGAGTAGGATATGTGTTCATATGGATGTGTGTATGCACGTGTGCACTCATGTATGGGTGTAGGAGCACCCGTACCACAGCGTGTTCCTGGAGGTCCTCAGCTTCTCCCCTGATTGAGACAGGGTCTGTCTGTTGACTGCTGCCGTGGTCACCAAACACGCTGTCCCGCCAGCCTCCGGGGGTTCTCCCACCTGTGCCTCCCGTCCTCCCGTCCCAGCAGGCTTACAGATGCGTGCTGCCACACCTGGATTTACATGGGCTCTTGGGATTCAAACTCGGGGCCTTGGGTGTGCAAGCCAAGTGTCTTGTCCACTGAGCCTCCTCTGCAGCCCATGCTGTTTCTTTGCAATGAGTTTCTGGTATGTAACATTCCAGATGAGCATAGAAGAGGTTTGAGGGTTAGTTTAGGGGAGGGTTCCAACAGGGAGGAAGCAATGAGGACCACTAAGGGATCACTGATGGGAGGGACCCTGGGATGGGAGGGGGACAGGAGGCACAGAAGGAGGGGCTGCTATCCCACCACAAGGAAGAAAGGCAGCCACCTGGGGCTTGAAGAATCAGGGAAAAGCGTACCCTACAAAGAGGGAGACCAGCATCCCAGGCCCAGTGAAGGAACATGGCTGCCCCTCTCTGGGTGACAAGACAAGTGACAACCCCTGAAGGGAGGGGAGATGAGTGTGACCAAGCATAACAAGCTACCTATAAGGCAAAGGAAATTGTGATCATACACTTGGGCTACAACGCTGCCCTTTGGGGGAAGCAGCGCTCCATGACCGGAAGGCACAGAAGTGAGTGCTAGTGGGGTTTGTTCAAACCTCCTTAAAATGGCTTTCTCAGTAGATGTGTGTAGATACCGTATCACCAAAAATGTCCTCCTTTTCCCCAATTCTGTGAGGACAGCCTTATTTGGACAAAGGGTCTCTGTAGACATGATTAAGTCAAGGCTCCTGGGATGAGATCACCCTAGATTTATATTGGATCCTAAGCCCAGTGACTAATGTCCTAAAACGAGTAGGAAGAGATCTGGCCTGAGGGAGAGGTGATGGGAAGACAGGGGCAGAGGCAGGGTGATGCATCCCTGAGCCACAGGATAGCAGCAGAGTCCAGCCGGGAAGCAGGGCAGGGTGGACTCAGGTTGTTTTTAAGTGGGCCTAAGAGGAAGATGGCACTGAAAAGATCAACCACAGCCTCATTCCCAATGCCAGTGTGGCCCAGCAGATACAAGACTAAGCTAGCGGAGCATTCCAGACCCAAGCCATGGGTGGGAAACAGCATCGGCACAGCCTGCCAGAGGACAAGGCTGTTAGAGGTGGTGAGGAGACGTTGAAGCCCCTGAGTGAAGGGGCCCATGAGCCTGGGTGAGGACTGGCCAACCACCAAAGGTACCTCTGCCATCACCACCTCCTGTATCCGGAATCTCGCTCACACGATGCCCCCTTCTGTGGAGAATTATGATAAGAAGCCTTGCCTGCTCCACACAGAAACCCACGCAACTGGATAGAACCACCACTTCAAAGACCATGCCAGAAAGGATTCCACAGTCCATGCCAACAGCCTTGAAAAGGCGTGGCTCTGCCAGGACAGCCTCAGACAGTGAAGCTCCGCAGCTGAAGGCTTGCACACTCATGTCCAGCCACCTAGGTCTGAATCCCACCCTGACAATCACCAACAGTGAGACTCGTGGTGGGGTCTTTTACCCCATGTTTTACCTATGTTCTTAGACTCTTCAGCAAGGGGTCAAGACTGTGGGGTTGTTTAGAAAGGCCTCACAGGAGCTCTTAGCCCACAGGAAAGCCTCAGTAGTTAGCAGCAGGACAGGCAGATGGAAAGCCAACAATGCAAAACCAAGCGTTATAATAATAAGCCTGAAAATCAATAAGAAATAAATCACCCTGCTAAAGAAGAAAGAAAGAAGCTTTCTCAACCATACAATTCCAGAAAGGAGGTGATTCTGGCTGCAAAAGATGGTGTGAATTTGTGGCCCCAGCACTTGGGAGGTTCAGACAAGAGAACTCCAAGTTCAAGGTCCAGTGTGGAGCATATAACAAGAGCCTGTCTCAACACTCACCCTGAAAAGCAATTAGTAAGAAGAAAAAAAGGGGGAGGACACAGGAATCCAGATGTGAAGCATGTGGGACCATAAGCAACTGACTTTATCATAATAGAAATATAAATAAAATTCAAACAAAAGCACTGGATTCAAAGAACTAAAAATACCACATGGCTGGCAAGGGTACAGGGCAACTGTGTCTCTGCTGGGGTAAGTTGATACACTCCTCAGAAACTATTTGGAAGTATCTGCAATGGCTAAATATACAGGGTGACCACAGCTTCTGCTCCCTCGATGGGAGAGGCCACCTCCCCCAGCGGTGGTACGGGAAACAATCAAGATATCCTTCCAGAGAAGAATGAGCTGGTGGACGGTGGTTTGTTCACACACACTAACATACATAATGAGGAGGCGTGAGCTATGAAGGGGCATACCAGTGTGGAAGCATCTGACAGACGAAGAGATGGGTGTTAGAAGTCAGCCGGTGGCGCACGCCTGCCATCCCAGGCCTCTGGAAGCAGAGGTAGGGTGATCTCTGAGTTCAAGGCCAGCCTGGTCTAGGGAGTGAGTTCCAGGACAGCCAGAGCTACACAGAGAAACCTTGTCTTGAAAAATAAACATAAGGAAGAGAGAGAGAGGAAGCCAGCCATAGCATAGGTACTGGGTGTTCCCAATCAGATGATGGTCAGGAACAGGCCAAATTGTTAAGAGAGGATATGGAGGAGCCAATTGGGAGAGGCACAAAGATCTGGAAATGTATATATGGGTGAGGGTAGTAGTTACATGGACATTTCTATACATTAAAATCCACTGAGTGGTACACTAATAATGAGATCGCTTTATATGAATCAAATCCAACACAAAGTAAACTTAGGCCTATAGTTCCAGCAGTCACAAGGCTGATGCAAAAGGCCATCACAAAACCCTGTATCAAAAAAGAGTAAATAATATTTTTAAAACTTTAAAATATCAAACAAATAGTGAAAAATCATTTTATCCCACAAGAATAGGAAACTAACTTGTACATGTATGTAAGTGTCTCTCATCTGCAGCTGGTGGGAGACTAAATGATTTTTCAGAAGAGCAATGTTAATGACTGGACAATGTTTGTCCCTCAGCTGGCACTTATGTGAGGAAACAGATCCTGTGAAACAGGCTAGCAGATACACAAGCATACTTTTACAAAAATGTCTAACTCCTGCTGCTTAGGACACTACAGAAATTGGAGTACCCAAGAAATGATTAAATAAATCTGCCACATGTGTGGGACAGAATGCATTAGATACCCATTAAAAACACTGGGAGAGGGTCAGGAGAGGTGGCTCGGTGGTTAAGGGTGCTCACTGCTCTTGCAGAGGACTGGGGTTCGGTCCTCACCACCTGCATGGCAGCTCACCACGAACTTAAATCTGGCTCCATGGGATCCAGTACCTCTGCTAGCCTCACCAGGCATCCAACATGTACTAGTGCACAGACATACATGAAGGCAAAACACCTACACACATGAAATAAGGTAATAATATTTTTTTGAAGTAAAAAAAAAAAAAAGGATAGAAATTAGCAAAAGATAAGACATAAAACAGAATGTTCTTTATAATCACATTTTCATGAAAGGTGAATACAGATGGATGTGTGGATGGACGGTAGACACACACAGACACATGTGCAAGCTCGCGCACACACAGACAGACACACACACACACACACACACACACACACACCACGCATACATACCCCTCACATGTCTTGAGTGTAAAAAAGGAAAATGCCCCAGTGATTGGGGCCTAGAGCAAATTTGGTGGTTTCTCTTTTCCCTCGGACATTTTACCACGAGTTCAGACTCTCGAGTTTCTTCAGCGGGTTCTTTGGCTCTTCAGATGCTCAGGAGCCGTAATCATGTCTCTAACATTGCTTACCATGAGCAGGGCATATCCAAAGCCTGGCTTTACCTTGATATTTCCTTTCTTCTTTCCATGGTGGAGATCAAAACATGGGGGTTAATGCCAGAGCCTACCAGCAGAGTCAAACACTCTTGAGTGGGGAGTGAAGACTGAAAGAAAATTAAAAAAATAACGCACCACACGTGGGATCGGTTGGAGAGCGCTGCCAGCAGACACTGTCACACAGGTTTATTCCACAATCCCTTTCTATAGTCAGAGCAAAGCACCTCAGTACAGTAAAGGGGTTTGGGAAGTCAAACTTGTTTACCTTGACCACCTGTCTTGTGTGATCCTCACACAAACAAGAGGAAGTAGACTTGGCAAAACATCCTGCCTATCCCTATCTCCAGGTAAAGGCCAGGGTGGAAAGATGTTTTTCAATGAGAGCTCAGTAGCAAAGCAGCCTGATAAACAAGCAGCTCTCCATAGGCTAATATTTAATATCAGGGACAGCTACTCAGTGGGTTGGACCACCATCTGGAGTTTCTGGCTTCCAGGAGTTTGTTTTGTTTGAGACAGGGTTTCTCTCTGTAGTCCTGACCGCCTGAAACTCACTCTGTAGACCAGGCTGGCCTCATGGAGATCAGAGAGTTTTGTCTGTTTAACCACCCATAACCCAGTGCTGAAGTAACCACTGACACTAGGCTTTTAGACAGGTACCTGGCCCTGCCTGGTCCACACCCCACTCCATCCTGTCTCCTCTTCTTTCCATCCTGCACCCATTCCTTGCACACCCTCAGGCTCCTGGAGGGACCTGAAGATGACACAGAAGGGACTATTCTTGGTAACCTAAAATACCCACCTGCATTTGACGGGTTTCCTTCCTGTGTCTCAATTCCACTTGTAGCAGCCACTCCTCATCCCCTGGGATCCTTTCCTTTCCAAGACAATAATGTGCCATAAGCACCATCCAGGAAGACTTGGTCTCCAACCCAATCCTCAAAGCAAAGCACCCGCCCTCAGATCAGGTGTGCAAGCTTGTGAGAGACCGTCTCCATCAGGCACTGGCCCCCATGTTCCCTCAGAGAGAGGGGGCAGCAGAGGGGAGGGTCACTGCACACTCCACCCGAGACTCCAGCCATCTGAATGCAATTCTGCCCTAAGTGTGTGTGCTCTCTCAAGAGCTCCCAGTGTATACAGGCTGGAGATTGACTGAGGGGACCTCCATCATCCATGCTGCTGTGGCAACCATCCAGAGCAGCTAACAACACTCCCCCACCCCCTCTGTGCTGCACAAGTCAGCCTGATAACCTCACTGACTCCCAGGTTGCGTTGTTAGGGAATTGGGTTTGTTACAGGGACCTCCTAAGGAGGGAGCGGACCTTGTTGACCTCATTCTTGCAGCTCCTGCCTGCTCAGTGAGCAGTGCCTGAGCTACAGGGGTTACTGCACGCCCACTGGGACCCTGTGACAGACTCACGGCTTGTAGTAGCACCACACGAAGTGGGGACAGAATCGGTTGCGGGCGATGGGGATGGGGTGTGGCTTGAGATCAAAGAAACTTTGCTAAAGGACCCCCCCTAAAAGACACCCCTCAGTCCCCAGCTGGGGGGATGGAGTGGAGGTAGGGTGTCTGTGCTTGCAAGGAAAGGTCATCAGAGTGAACACCATACCTTGAAAAGACGCTCCTGGGCTGGAAGCCACCCATTTCTCCACTTATTTACTCTGTACTTTTCATCTTCAAAGCCTTGTGCCCCAATTAAGTAATTAATAGGTCTGGTCATGTCCACAAGCGCTCCCCAAATAAGGCTGGTTGGGGCTTTGCTTTTCTTCCAGGAGACACTCTTTCACGTGGAGGCCAGGGGATCCCGAGAAGACAGCCAGGGTCCAATCCCTCAGACCTCCACTTGAGACCAGTTTTAACTGAGCGAAGAAGCGAAGGAAACACCCCAGAGGCTGTGGTCTTCTGCCCCCTGGAGGATATCTTGAAAACAGCAAGCGAACGGCCCGCATAAACAATGCCTCCAGTAAAAGGAAGAAAACAGCTGTTTTTGTCTGCAGAGGCGTGTCTGACCAGCCAGAGCCTTCTTTAAAAGGGGAAAATATTAACCCAGAACATAATAGCTCCTCTCTCTCTTCAGCCACAGCCTAGACAGGCAGTGTTGATGCTGAGTTAACAAGTTCCATGGGCTAAATGCCTTCAGAGTAGAAGGAGAGAGAGAGCTCCTGATTAATGGGTGAAAACTCCCCTTCAAACATCAGAGAACGAAAGGAAGGTAATTGCCTTCAATATTTATTTTTGATTTGGAAAAATCCAAAGCAAGAGGCTTTGAAGAAGTCAAGATCTGATTATAATTCTAGGCTCTGTGCCAATGGGATAAACTGTCTGAAAGATTTTTCCAGCATTATGGACTCCCTTTGCATCAGATGCCAATGGCCCAGCATGGTACCAAGGGCTCAGGCACGGTGTCATTTCTACATCATTGACAAAATGTGGGGTACCCTCACTGGCATAGCCAAGTCATCCCCAATACTGGCATCTTGAGCCTATGAGCAGGCTGGGATCCATTTGACAGCTTGCCTGTCCTCATGATTTAGTGCTCTGGGCTGGCATTTCTGGGGACTTCTTGACTTAGACAAACAAACAAACAGCAAGTAAACAAATATCCAAAGGACACACACACACTCACGGGCTGTCCGTACTCTCCTCATTTGACTTATAAATGTACAGAACATTGTAGTAGCCAAGCCTGGGGTCCTGGTTGAGAGGAAGCTGAGAGGCGGTCCGCAGTAGACTTCTGAACCAGTCAACAATATTCCGAGAAAGGTGAGGAAGCGCCAAGAAGCAACACACTGGCTGAGCCACAGCTGTGGAAGGATGCACACGGTGATGACCTAAACTCCCGTCTGAGCCAAACGAGGGGGTCTGGGGCTCTGCTTCTGTCCCCCAAGGGGCTCAGGTCAATGAGACTTGAGGCTGGAGGAGGTGCTTGTGGCTAGAGACAAGGTGACGCAGAAGGAGCTAAGACATGGCAGACGGGAGCACCTCCACCAGCCGCCTTGTGGAACAGTGGATATTGGAGCTGGATGTCGCCCAGATGTGAATCAGCCAAGCTGCCGAAGAAAGGCAGCTCCCAGCATGGACAGATGACATTGCCCCAAGAGCAGCTTTTCCAGCTGACACCCAGAGTGACCCAAGTACTCTCCCGGAAAGGCCACTCTAAAGATGCTCTAACAGGCTGTCTTGAAAGAGGCTTACCCCAAACCATGGGGGAGTGGTACGCAATAAGCAAATCCCGGTGGCCCCGCCCTGTCTGCAGTTACTCAGAGCTCACTGGCGGAGACCCAGAGAGCAGCTGAGTCGGGCCGCAGTCTATCCAAATTCAACATTCTACTGAAAATGGAAACAAGTCAAGCCAAGGTAAATTCAGGACATGACTTAGCAGCAACTGACACAACAAAGACACTGTCTTCAGAGTACCACAGCTAGGTCCGCACCACCTAGGGAAGGATGGTGGCATGCCGCAGCCAGCTGCTGCACAGACACTCCAGATTGAAACTCCTGCAGGTCCAAGCGGGACCTCATTTTCTATGACTCCCGGCTTTGCTAGGTAGAAATGTCCATATAAGTCAAATGGAGAGATATAATGTCCATATAAGTCAAATTAAGCTTTATACAAGGACAATATGTGTGCCTTTAAATTTTTTATTTATATTAACCTTTTTGGTGTAAGCCAAGAGCAGGTGTTCACTGAGCCCATAGCATAGTCCCACTGTGCTTGGCCCACAGAGAACCCTCCCTAAGAGCAAGGACTATAGGAGTGAATTCCCTGCTGGGTCAAGACAGCTCAAGGAGGAGAACACTGGGGAAGAGGATCCAGCCACCTTGGGCCTAGGGAATATGGCCACACATAAGAGAGAAGATGGTCCTTTGGAAGGCAGCAAGGGCGGAGAAATAGCCATGAGGAGACAGGCTCCTCACGCCAGGCTCTCCCTGCAGTAGGCAGCTCCAGCGCTGGCATCAGAAGCTCAAGCCACTTTCTGGCCTATTTGGATGGGTGCTGGGGATGGAACTCACGTCCTCATGTGGCAAGTGCTTGACTAGCCGTGCTATCTCCTGGCCCAGGTTTCACATATAATGAGAACCTGCAGCTGCGTTGATGAAAAGGCTCCTTTCTGGGTCTCTTTGTCTGTGACAGGAGGGTTTGCCTTGTGCTACCTCCCTCGGGTGCTGAGAGGACTAGATTCCAAGCACACGTGTCTTTCCTAAAATGATGCTGCCGTGTCAGGTAGGTGGCAGCTCCCAGGGCTCTTTCCCAGGAGACTCAAACACCATCCAGAAAGTCACTCAAGCTTCCTTCCCATAGCGGGAAACAGCATGAACTCCAAGCAGGTACTGCTGGAGGTTAGAGATGGCAGCCCTGGGGGATGGGAAGGGGCTGGCCTTTGTCTTGTGTTGCACCCCATGTGAGTGGTAAACCTATTTTTCTAAAATGAAATGATAGATGGGGGCGTCACACGTGTCCATTTCCCCTTGGTAGTTGAATGCTAAACATTTCTCCTGAGTGACCTCAATTTGTTCTCTAAGCTCTTACTAAGCTGTGCCTGGAGTGTGTGTGTGTGTGTGTGTGTGTGTGTGTGTGTGTGTGTGTGTACAGAAAGATTCCTAAAAATTTAGAGAAGCATGAGGTAGGTAGGAAGTAAAACCTACCACTTCCTCTACCCCAGCAGAGAAAGGTTGTCCACACCAAAGCCATGCTGTCAAATGAGGAGAACTGGGGACGTTTTCAGAGGATCAACCTGACGTTCAGTTAAGGAGGAATAAAATCCTTCAGAGACTGGAACAACTTTTCTTGTCCCAAATCCTTTTGGGGTTTTAAAGAGAACAAGCAAAAAGCAAGAGAGTGATACTTGCCAGTTGGTGCCGTATGGCCAACAAGAGGTAAATTCAAGGGGCAGAGACAGTCCGCCAACTCTGATGGAAAGAACAGTGGGATTTTTAAGCCCACACTCTGCCCTGCTCCCCAGACACTTCCATCCCAGGTTCCATAATAATTTAAAATCACCTACTAGAGACCAGGTGTGGAACCTGGAGGGCAGTGAGTGAAGGGTAGAGTAGTGGCCACGGTGGGGTAGGAACTATGGGGTTGGAACTCACAGTCTGTCCTGGTTGAGTTCCTTTGACAACTTGACAGTCTGTAGAGTTGTCTGGGAAGATAAATCTCAATTGAGAAAATGCCTCCATCAGATTGGCCTGCAGGAAAGGCTGTGCGGCATTTCTTGATGAATGATTGCTGCGGGATGGCCCAGCCCAATGAGGGCTGTCCCACTCCTGGAGAGATGGTTCTGAGTTGTACAAGATAGCAGGCTAAGCATGGGACAAGACAATAAGTGTCATCCTTCCACAGCCTTTGCCTCAGTTCCCGCCTTCAGGTCTCCCGCCCTGGCTTCCCTCTGTGGTAAACTGTGACCTGAGGGTCCAAAGAAGTAAACCATTTCCTCCACAAGTTTGCTCGTGGTGTTCATGACAGCAAGAGAACCCTGTCTGAGACCCAGCCTCTGCCTGACAGCTGTGCACAGAGGTGGAAAGGAAGAGATCTAGCCTGAGAACAGTCAATAAAGTTGCCAAGGGCTGGAGAGAGGATGTGCAGAGGTGAGCCTGGTCCTCCGACAGGAGAAATAAGCTCTGGCAAGATGCTAATTGACAGCATTCAGGGGGGTTGACAATAAGTAGACACAGAGGGTCACAAAAATCAGCACACATGCCCTTTGACTGTCTCTGTCACTTTCTGGGAGCCGGTGCCACCAGGTACTCAGAGAGTGACAGGGGTGCAGTTTCACTGGCAGGGCTAGAAGTTGGAAATGAACCCAGATGTCCATCAGGAAAAGCTTAGTTAAATAAGGCATGGACAGCTGAACAACAAACTCCAACTCGGCTAGAGAAGGAATGAGGAAGCTGTCTGTGCTGATGTGAGCACAGTTCCAGGATGTTTTCAATAGGGCCTGAAAACAAGGGACAGCAGCATATCGAGGGTAGAGCGTCACTGGTTCGTGAAAGGGAGAGGAGATAAGGGTGTGCCAGGTGTCCTGGTGAAGGGGTGTGTAAATTGCAGAAGAGTCTGCAGACAAAGATGGTGTCTGTGGGCAGGACGGGGTCTGTGCTAATGGGCAGGGGGGGTAGAAGGAAGGGAAACCTGGCAGACTTTTCTATTTGGGAGGGTCACCCTAACAGGAACCTATAGAGACAGGTGAGTGCTTTCCAAGGCCTGGGAACGCGGGGCCATGCACAGTGGGAGCAGAGCCTCCTGCGGACTGTGGTGGTGGTGGTCGTGGTCACAGGGTCTTGAATGAACTGGAGGAGACTGGTAGTAAGGTGGTGTGTGTTTTGCTACAGCGAGAGAAAGGTGGTGTATCTGTTTCCCAGTGTGTAGGTTCCCCTTACTTCACACTGCGCCGACCCTCATAGTTTGCTCAGAGATTCTGTCTTCCGGGAGAGGTTCCAGGCTCGGAGAGGAGTCACTCAGAGCTGTTTCCATCATCCTGCTCTTTCTAGAAAGTCGAGGAATGGTTAAAAATATTAACCCTGCATCCGGCATGAAGCACCTCTATGGACCTTGACAGTCATGCTCCCAAGAGCCCATTTTACCTAATTTATTTAAAGGAACACCCCAGAGTGTGGGGGTTGGGGTCACTGCCAGTAGGGTCTCAGGTAAAGGGGTTCATCCTGCAGGTTCCCAAGGCACTAGATGTTGAAGAACGGTCTGAATTATTGGGGACCCTAAAGCTCTGCTACAAGGGCTGTGGAAAAGGCAAAGGAAAATGACTTCCACCAAGCGCAACAGTGCCTAGGCAACCAAACACAAGCCAAAGACAGGACACCTTTATTTTTAGGGTTGCCGGCATTCATCTGTCAGAGTGTCTGAGTGGTCCAGGTTTGAGCCAGCAGGCTGTCTTTCCATGCTGCTTCATTCAGAACCGGAGACTAGGTGACTAGTTACCAGGTTGCCCGGCCAGACAGATGACCATTAACTAAGCTGATTGATGCACTCTGAGCAGAATCAGCCTTTGAGTGGGGAAAGCAGATTGCATCAGAAGTACTAAGATGGACCCGGGGACTCACAGCCACACTTGACACTGGAGATGGGGAGCAAAGCAGTTAGGCAAAAGGCAAAGCTTCTCAGCAAATCATCTTTTACTCCTCACCAGCAGTCTGTGAAGAAGACATTCCTGTTCTCCATGAGGAAACAGATTTTCTACAAGTTTCTCAGCCCACAGACCCCCATCCCTAGATGCTAGCAGCTGTGTGTGTGTGTGTGTGTGTGTCCGTGTATGTCTTTGTATGCCTATGTCCATCTATCTGTGTTTCTTGTGTTTTAATGTGTTTGTCCATGCTTTCCCCCACTGTGTGTGTGTGAGAGAGAGAGAGACAGAGAGTGACAAAGAGAGATCTGGTTTCATTTTTCCTTTTCTTGTGTGACTCGGGAGGTGTCAATCACCCCCTCCATGGTCCACTCAGCTCACTCGTAAGATGGAAGTAGTGATAAGCTTGCCAGGTGGGAATCTATGAAACTGACACAGATAACAAGTTTAAAACCACAGCGCAGTGCCCAAAACTGTCCTCGGTCCCTGCTAGCCCGTACTGCTTTCAAATATAGAAGTTGCTATATTGCGGGACGTTCTCTATGGTCAGTAACAAATTCCAATAATAAGCTTTCTCGTACATATCTCACTGTATTCTGTTTCAAACATTGAAAAGTAATAAAATGCCCTAAGGTTGAATTCTCAGAGTTGATTTTCCGGAAGGATCCAGAAGTACTTCGGGGACCCACAGCTATCTATACCTTAGCTTCCAGGCACCTGGGCAGTCGGGCACGGAAGCCAGAGCAGTGCTTGGGATGGGTCAAGGAGTGCTGTGTGCTGCTGCATGAAGCCCACCCAAGCCCCTCACGCTTGGGAGTGGAGACTGACCTTGATGAGAAACACACTTGTGACTCAACCCTCTGTTGCCACTTGCTGTTTGCTAGACTCTCTTCCAGGTTCCAGATCAGCTCAAAGCTTTTCCTTTAAAAGAACAGCTTGGCCCTAGCAGGCTGCTGGAGTGACATGTCAGGGTGTCCCAGGAGCACAGCTGTTTCCCAACAGCCTGAGTCACGCCAGATTGCTTGAGGCCTGTACTGTAGTGCAGCCTGAAAACACCCCCACCTCCCCAGTCAAATAAAAGCTTTCAGAGGCAATAACTCAGTGGTGGATCAGAGGACAGCCAGCCATCCCTCTTCATCTCTGGGGCCACTGCTTCTCCAAACTTCGCATAGGTCTCTTAGGAGAAGAGGCACTGCCTGCTCTAAACCAGCCTGCCTCTGACTCTTTCTAGAACTTGCTAGTCTCATTCTACCATTGGCTTGTTAACTGTGCCCCACTGCTGGCATTCTCGACCTTATCTCTGCCTCCTGCAGTGTCCTCAAACACTTCTTGTGTCAGACGGCTCTCATCCTGAGGAGGCTCCCCCTCCCCGCCCCACCCACATCACGATTCCCTGGGAGCTTGTTGAAGGAGAGTCCAAACCTCATGGGTCTTTCCATTCCAAGTTGTACCTGTCAAGAGAATGAGTGCTCAGGAGTGAGCGTGTGAGTGAGGAAAAGGGGCATCCATGAGAGACTCATTTCTCAGTTCTGTGAAGAATGAAAACACTTGATCTGATACCCCACAGACGATGCTTCCCAAACTGTAGAAGCACATGAATTCTCCAGGGGCCCAAGTAGATAGGGGTGGCATTCTCTAACTTGGTCAACTTGCAATGCACCTTGGTAACTGACCTTCCCAACAGATGTCAGTGTGGTACCACTGTTGCTGGCCCAAGGAAGACATTTTGAGAATACCTGCCATGGTCATCAGCTATGACAGGACAAGGGACTGGGGACAAGTAATTCAAGACCCTTGTAAAAGACCCTTGTATCCGATGAGTGGTGGTGGGACACATCTTAATCCCTGTACTCTGGAGGCAGAAGCAGGAGACTCTCTGAGTTCCAGGCCAGCCTGGTGAGTTCCAGGACAGCCAGGGCTACACAGAGAAACCCTGTCTTGAAAAACCAAACTAAACCAAACCAAAACAAAACAAAAAAAGACCCATGAAACCATTGGTAGTAAGGGTTCTACTCACAACAATGATCGCTGGTCACATTGTGAACTCAGGGAGGTCAATTCTGGTTGTTTCTGGGTCCCAAGGAAGGGTTTAGAAAAGAGAAGAAGCAGAGGCCGAGAACATACCAATATGGAAAGCTGACTTGAAGAAAGCCAGGCTAAGTGCTTACCGGAACTAGAGCCTTCCCTGCACTGGGATGACTTCCTGAGTTCCAGCCCCTGAGGGACACTAGCCCTTTAAGAAGTGACAGTGTCACCCTCCGTCCAGCCTACTATTAGATGCACCTCAATGCACCATCCTTCCCCTGCCTTTGGATGCAGGTGTCTGTCTTGCTCGTTAGCATCACAGAGCAGGAGGTGTTCTTTCATAAAAGGACCAACACCTGTGGCCAGCATGAGAGAAGGCATCAGTTCCCTTCAAGCAGGGCCTAAAACACAGGGGTTTTTCTAAGAAGCATCCCCAAGGGCTGCAGCACAGCACTCGACAGTGAGTTGCAGCTCTGGGGTCATTCCATCTCTTAGGCATTTCTCATCTTTTTTTAAATTTTTTTTTTTTGCATCTTTTCAAAGTTTCTCAATTGAAGTAATTTAGAAGGTTGGCGGCTAAGGAGACAAACCATCACCATAATGGGCACATCCTCTGTCTTGCCAGTCTGAGTCTCCCAGAATTCTGGCTGCTCTAAAGAGATGGATTCCTCTTCAGATTTGCGGTCACCTTTAATGGCGGCTCACTTTTCTAGAAGATAAGCCCGAGAAACAGCTGAAACAGGGAAGGCAGAAATACAGCTCATGGCTTTCTCAGCTCATCACGTGCATTCTCGGCTGGAGGAAGTGAGTCAGCCTGGACACAAGTGCCCACTTAGTGGTGGCTTCTGAAGTGATCTGGACAGGACCTCTTCCCAGGCTTCCAGATTGAAGGGCTTCTTCAGGGGAGGGACAATGGGCATCTGGGCCTGAGCTAGACAGCTGATGTTGAAATTCTTTGGGAGCTGTGCAGCTCTTCACAGCACTGCTTGTTTGGCAATCAGAACCATTTCTTCCCATGTCTTCTTGCAAAGTCAGAATGACAGGTGTGTGACTTGGAAGGCTTGTTCGACATCAGTGACGTAACTTCCGGTCTCACTCCCTGCCTACCAGGCCCTGCTCAGATCCCTGTGGCCAGCTTTCATTTCAAGGGTTGTCCAACTTCATACCTGTCCCCCGCCCATGTGGTGTCCATTGTGTCTGAAGGAAAAATTCTATTTACAAAAACCTCACCCAGAACCCCGGGAGAAAGCCTGAGAAGTGTGCTGTTAGCAGTTTTGCGTGTTCTCATGCATTTTCATGAACATCCTTATCGGAGTTCCAAGAGCTGAGTAGAAAAAGTCTTTTACAGATGAGCAAATTGAGATTCAACAAAATTAAATAACTTGCCGGAGGCCATGCAGCTCTCTGCCCAGTCATCTTGAGTCATAATTAACTGTCTGGATCCCAGAGAGAAAGAAATTGCAGCCCAACAGCATGACGGTGGGAAATGAAGCATCTTAGAGGTGGTTGTTCCCAAAGGGATGTGGACAGTTGTCTGGGAGTTCCAGGACCCGTAGTGACCAGTGTTAGAGGACAAAAGGTTTTATCCCAAATAAGCCTTTTTATTATAAAGCTCAGTGAACACAATAAACACTACAAACCTACTGTTTGTGAGCGTCAGTTGTCCAAGTCAATCCAAACTGCTATGCATTGACTCCTGGGTCAGTGCAAGGCACTACTGCCAAGGGAGACTGGCGTTGACCACTGAACCAAAGCCTGTCTCGAGCAGAGTTTAAAACAGCCGCTGTGCACAGGCGCCCCTCCAGGGCCCTATAGTTTGCTCTGTTTACTAAATCTCTACTGGCTCCTGGTTTGCATTTTTCCTTTTCGTGCCCAACAAAGACTATATTGTTCATTACTAAGATCCCTTGATTAAAAATCCGAGTGTTGAGCAATCGTACTGTTCCTAGCTGTGTTAACCCCTCCCCCAGCTCCCTGATTCCTTCCCAGCCCTCTCACAAAGAGTGGATCTGAACCCACATCTGTTTGATGCCACTGACATTGCCATACACGCATGTGCCTGTACAAAAGGGACCCCAGAAAGTCTCAGGACCGGATTGGGGGGGGCAGGGCTGGGTTGCTGGGAACAGTCATTGTCCTGATCTTGTCTGTGATGCATGATCCTACAAAAATTAGCTTTGGGCTAACTATTAATGACGCTCTGGGTTTTAGGTAAGAATTAAACAACTTAGTAGCTGTCGGCTTGGAAGACAGCCAAGACTGGCCGGCCGCCACTGAGCACTCTGGGAAGACTTGCTGCACCCCAGACAAGGACTAACTTTTCCACAGTGGAGAATCACCACAGTGACACAGAGCCCCTGGCTGTCGGGTAGAAAGCACAGGTGTCACAAGAACAGGGTGTTAAGGAGCCTGCGGTGGCAGCGACGGGGAGGCCCTGGTAAGAACACAGTTAAAATGCTACCCGTGCGTGTCCCTGTCATTCACTCTTAGAAAAGTGAAATGTTCAGGTGTCTTCAGCATGTCAGGAAGGAGGAATCTCTTTCTCAGAAAAGCGATCGCTGCTACCAAGCCAACAGGTGATCTAATCAGCCTGACCAGACAGGGCAACCCCAAGATGTCTCTGAAAGATGAGACACTCATTTTATCAAGATGTCCTGGGGTAAATGTCACACCTCCCCCATGTCAGCCGGCTCAGATCAGGACACTGTTGTTTTCTAGAAAGTTCTTATGAAACAAGTTTACTCGTAAACTCACAGGGATCATTACTTTGGGTCTGGCCTTCAGGACAAGATTCCCATCTTTTGGGGAATGTCTCTAACAATCACACTGACAGGCAGACCCAGAGTCCCCAGAAAATACGCTTCCTGACAAGGGTCACAATCACGTCATTGTCAAGATGCACTGTGATTGAGCCTACGCACTCATTTCTCACCAGGGAGACTGCTGTCTTGTCCAGCACAACTCAAAAACATTGTGCCTGAGAACAAAACCAACCTGCCTGAATTGTGTTACAAAACCAAAATTTCATTGTGTTCCCAGGACATAAAAACCCAGGAATCAGAAGAGTGGAAATATTAGTTAAATTAAACAAATTACGGTATCTCTCACTAGAATGTGATTTCCCAGGGAAACCAGTCAACCAAACTTTAAGGCAGGCCACCATCCAGTCTTTCCCAATGAAAAAATGTTCATCATTTCCTTGGAGGAGGCCTCTTTCAAGTGCTGGGAAGTGGTTACATAGCTACTCAGGCCATGCAAACAATTGTATGGACACTGAACCACATCGGGTAAAAACAATCTCAGTGATGGTGTTCACTGAGCTCCTCACTTGGCATGAAGAGCCTCAAAGCCCCAGGACTAAGGCTGCTCTTTGTGTCATATGGTGACCTGCTGTGGCACAGGCTGGTCCTGCTTGGCTCTCATATCCACGGGAGCCTGGTCACCACACTAGTGCTCTTATTTTGAGGGGGATTTTCCTTTCTTTTGATGTTAGCGTTGAAGGCCTCTGAATTCTCCATATTCTAGATCACAACTAAGAGAACCCACTTTATGGCCTTTACACTTTATGGCCTCTCTCCACTTGAAAGGCCGTGACCAGTTTGAATGATAATCCAACAACTGAAACCACACATTGTAAAAGGAACTTTTATTCTCCTGGTTCAGTTGATGACTGGGAGGCTTATCGCCTCCGTACAGTCTAACTTATGCCTAGAATGTTTTCAGCCTCTGAGACTTACTGCTGAATGAGCTCACCCTTTCTTGTTACTGAGCTCTGGGCTGGCTGGCTCAAACTCCTCTCCCAGCTGACTTACTCAATATCCCTCTCTCTCTCTCTCTCTCTCATCCCCTGAATTGTTCTGCTTGACCTCAAACTAACTAGGGCAATCTTTTCTAATCTTCTGGCTGCTTCTCATTCTCTAGGTCATTTTGTCTTCACCTATGTCTAACTTGTTCTCTTCAACCTGTCTCTGCATACCTGTCCTGGTAAAACTGCTTTCTCCCTCTCTCATTGCCCCTTAAATAGCTTCCCTTTCCTCTCTTTTCTCATGAGAGTTGTATGTATTCTATTTTGTCAAGTTTTTCTCTGATTTGTCACTTTTTCTGCCACTCAATTGACATCACTTTCAAACATGGGTGCTTCCTTCTACAAACTAACTCTACCTTCATTGTTTGGGATTAAAGGCATGTACCACCATGCCTGAACCTAAGCTTTTCTTTACCTGAAACTTGCTCTATACCAGGCTGGCCTTGAACTCATATCTGTTTGCCCCTGTCTCCTGGATTAAAGCTGTATTTGTGTTCCAGCCATATTGCACAGACCTAGAAGGTCTTTGGATGTGATCTCTTGCCAGAGCAGCCATGTTCTGGATTAAAGTTCCTCTGCAACACATAATACAAGACTACCAAATGGGTGTGGGCAGGTGTTCTTCTTTATTTCTGTTGCTATGGCACAAGCAACTTTTAGGAAGAAAAGGTTTAATCAGCTCACAGTTCAAGTCCATCATTGTGGGGAATTCAAGGCAGGAACTTGAAACAAACAGTCACATGACATAGAGCAGCCTGGGATGGATGCTCCTCAGCTCCCTTTCTCTGCTCTTAGGTAATCCAGAGCCCAAATCCTAGGAATGGTGCTGCCCCCTTTTAGAAGGGAGCTTTATAAAATCAAGACAATGTCCTACAGATAGTTAACCTGCTATCAACAATCATGTTCCCTGGTGGTTCTAGACTGTGAGACGCTGACAGTTAAAGCTAGCCATCTTGTAACCAACACCCAAGAAACAGGAGAAAACTGTGTCTTAGTGCTTGTAGGGAGCATCTTTCGAACTCTTTATTAAATGCCCTTTCCTACTATAGGAGCAGCCTTGGATTGGCTGTTGTTGATTTGGTTGTTGTTGTTAATTTATATAACTGCCCTTGAGCTGAATTCAGGGAGAACTAAAGGAGGAACGTGTCTGCCTTGTACTGAGGCTCTCGGCCACCTGTCCAACATGGACAGAAGTCATAACAAAGCCCTTCATTGACCAACTGCAAAAAAATCCTTCCTTCAGCTCCACCCTCTCTCCCCACCCTTTGGCAAAAAAACTGAGTAAATAGGTACACTTAGTGCCAAGATGCGAAGGTCAACAAAGTCTTGCTTTGTCAGAGGAACCTGGGAATCAGGTCAAGCGGACTTCAGGGAATGTCAGACCTACCCGCCCCACAGTGTTTGAGCCTGAGGATTAGCAGTAAGAGAGTCTGGAGGATGTTCGCCAAGAAGATACGCAGCAGATACCTGATGCCATGGCTTGGCTTGGCAGCACCTAAGAAGTTGGCAATACAACCTCTGCTGACCTCAGCCAGGGTTTGCGCATCTGATGGAGCCTTCCTCTGAGTGCTCATCGCAAACTCTCTAGCTTGTCTGTGACATGGCTACTTTAAGCTGGCTCCTGATATTCCCAGGCCCTGATGTACATGCCCCACCTTTGAGGTTGGGTAGAACCTGTGGATAAATACAGAATCATTCTTGTGATTAGGTCACACAACAGGACAAATATGAGGGGGGTTGGAATATGCAAGGGAAGTCCCTAATCATTGACTTGAGTGTAGGACTCCATTCTGTAAAGGTTTGATTTGATCATTTGACTGTAAAGGAGAATCCCTTGGATAAGCCTGGACTAATCAGACAAGAGCTTGAGAGGAAGACCATAAGTCAGAGATAAAGGAGGTCAGAAAGGGGCAAAGACAACAACACCACAGCTGACCTCAAACCTTGTACGGGAATCTAGCTTCAGCCAATCAATACCTTTCTTTCAGCCTCATGGACCCTGAACAAGATAACCATATATGAATTACATCAGCTTCTTGTGGATTAGTCAGATTTCTGTCACTGTGACAAAACACCTGAAAAACAATCAGCATAAAAGGAAAGAGTTAGAGCCTATGGCTTCAGAGGTTTAGGTCCATGGCCAGTTGGCTCATCATGGTGGGCCTGTGTGAGGTTGAGCACAGTGGCTGAGAGCCTGTGGAGAAGCAAAGCCTCTCACCTCACAGTGTTGAGGAAGCAAAAAGATGGAAGAAGGGATGTGGACAAGCCACGCCCTTAAAGGACACACCCCAAGCTCCCTAGTTTTAAGTCTGCCATCCCAAACTTTCCACTGCATCCCATTAGCACCGTAAGCTAGCAACCAATGCCCAGCACCACATGGTCTCTGGAGGACATTTCAGATCCAAACCATAATACTCCTGACTACCGGGGCCTGTGGCTAACGAGCACATGCTCTGTGTGCTAGGCTGGTAACGTCGAGAGCTTTGTGTAGAAGACAGCTACTTCAGGGCTTTGGAGAAGGCTCCCTGGACCTGAGTGTGGGCTGTGTGAGCACGGGGACCTGAGTGTGAATCTCCAGCACCCACCTAAAAATCCAGGCATGGCTGTGAGTAGCTGTAGAGCCAGCGTTGGGGGGTGGTGAGGATAGAAACAGGCATCTCAGCAGCTCACACAACAGCAAGCTTTCAGTTCAGGGAGAGCTCGCCTTTTAAGTCCACAAGCTAGAAAGCGATGAGAAGACATCTTGGTGTCCTCCCCCAGCCTCTGTGTGCACCTGCATGCCTATATACATGTAACACCCACACACACCGCTTTTATCACCATCATCGCCATCAAAAACAAATATTTTATCCTAGCTACTACAGAGGGAAAACGTGCCTGCCTTTCTCCATACTTCTCAAGGTGTCTGTGTTATTCATTGGTGAAGTAAGCTGAGGTTGGATGGAGGGAAGTTGCTGGGATGATGTGAAGAGCTCCTACAGTCCTCACTCCTAATTGCTTACATCAGTGAAAGCCATGATGATGGCATGGGAGGTGTTCTGTGGAAAGGAAGCCCACTGTCCCCACGGAGGGTGACCACGGCCGACCTAATCAGAAGCGATCAGATGAGTAGACATGGCCCCTACGGTTACAAAAGCCATCCATGGCCTAAATGTGGGGATGGCCCCTTCAGAAAACAAAATGTCTACCCGAGATTCCTGAAGCAGGCATGAGCAACAGCCAAGCTAAGAGCTAGCCCTGGTGTGAAAGCTATGACAGACATTATGACCGTCAATGTGACTGGGCTTAGGTTTGCCGGGGAAGCGCACCTCTGCGTTTGCCTCCGAGGATGTTTCCAGAAGATCTGACTGAGGAGCAAAGACCTGCTCCGATGTGAATGGCACTGCCTGATGGGCTGGGGTCCTGGACTGAATGAAAGCTGAGCCCTAGCATTTGTCTCTCTTGCTTTGCTTCCTGACTGCAAATGCAGTAGGGCCAGCTGCCACGTACCCGCCGCCATGACTTCCCGGCGTGTTCCACCTCTAAGCCAAAACAAACCGGTGCCCCGAAGTTAACTTGTGTCAAATGTATTGTCACAGCGATGACTCGGTGACTAATAGAGGCAGAATTCATTTCTGTGCTCGGGGACTATTCTCAAATATTATCACTGGGTCTGAGCCCATCAGTCTGAATCAGGGTTGAGCACTGAAGAGGTTGAGAAGGCATAGAAGGCAATGCCACACAATCCCCACATTCGACAGAGAGGGCAGGGAGGCTCAGGGGGTCAGCTGCTATTACATCAGAAGCAATGTGCCCCTCCCTTGCAAGCCCCTGTGTTTGTACAGCTGGTCCTCAACTTCTGGCACTGTTTTGGAACTTTCACGCATGGGCATTGAGTGGTAGGGGTCTCTGAGTAGGGCCTGAGGGTTGGAGGCTGGCTGTGCTTCTGCTCTGAGCTGTTCCCCGATTGCCACAGCAGCCTAACCTGCTGCATTGTCTTTCCACTGCCTCAGCCTGGTCTGACTCCTGGCCCCAGACCTTCCCACCACAGCGATGGGCTGCAGTATCACCCTGAATAAACAGCTCTCCTCCACTCAGCTCTGCCAGGGGTTCTGTCACAGCAGTAAAAAGAGTAACACCATGGCTCTCTCCCACAGCCATCCAATCGCTGTCTTAGTTTCCTGGGGATTCAGTAGCAAAGGACCAAGGATAGTGGGTGGAGCTTCAATCGTCACCGTGTCGCCCTCTCGCTGGCCAGAGGCTGGAACTCTCAGCTGCCTGTGGATGGCCCTGCCCTCTGTGTGTCTGTGTAGCATCCCTTCTTAGGACACATCTGTGACAGGTCCCAACGGGACCTCGTCAGGATCTAACTAATTTCGTCTACAGAGATCCTCTTTCGAAATAAGCTCACAGTCTGCAGCTCCGAGCCACTGTGGACTTGAGAGAACTCTTTACATTAGTGTGTGTTCATATTCACACAATACACGTTACGTCAGTACACCTGTGGGGGGGGGGGTGCACGCACTCAGAGTGAATCACAGCTACCCTTCCCATCTGTGCAGGTCCCGAGCTCTTCACTACACCATAGGTTGCTGTAACCCAGGGCTCACAAACCAGAGTTGAACTGCAGAGTAGCTTTGAAGGACATCTGCCCAAAGCCTGATGATGAATGACCCCAGCTCCGGCGACATGTGACGTAATGCCTCATCCACCTTCATTTGTGGGGAAAGGCGGGTAGGGAGGGTAGGTACGTGTCCCCTGTACAACGAGAGACGTGGTGTCGAGGGGAAATGACGCCCCTTCTATCAGTGAGAACATTAAGGCCTCATATTGGACTTTGTGGGTCTTCTGAGTCCCTAAGATTGATTTAAATGTCCCTGAATCTATCGCCAAACAACCAATCCATACATTTGATTTCAGCACACCGCTGTCCCACTTGTATTGGTGTCAGGCGTAACCAGGGGCTTCTTGTCCCTGGCACTTCCGTGACAAGGCAGAAAATTACAGGACTGAGCTAAATGCTGTGGTCATTCAGAACTCCAGACAAACCAACCCAATATTTGAAGTAGGTGAACTCATACTATTCTCTGGCCCTGGCAGGCCACCTGCAGACCTGGGAAGACCCCTAGAGGCCTGGGCCACGTTTGCATGAAATCTTAAATCTGTCTGCATCGGCGGGAATGAGTTCTTCAAGTCCACCCCAGTAGAGAGTGGAGCGAGGCGTCGGGGTGGGAGGGAGCGCCACCTAGTGGTGGGAAGGAGAAATTGGCTTGCATGGGTCTAGGACTCTAGATTGTTTGGGGGAGACAAAAACTCCTTGATCCATATGCTCTTCCATTTCTTTGAGTCTCATATAAGTATCAGACAATTGAAAATAGTGTGCCCAAGCCAAATGATATCGTTTCCCAATCAATTTGTCAGTCGAGTATGGAGCCTTCCAGGTCAGCATGCTTGACAAAGCCCTGGGCCAGATCTCCATGCCAGTCAGCCCAGAGGGACAGCTGAGACTCAGTGACCACCTCTCCAACATCCCCATGTTGTATGGAGCCAAGAAGTCAGAGCATAAACGCTTCCCACCTGTGTGACAAAGGATCAAATTCATGTCCAATCCATTCTTACTTCTATGGTGGCCAATATAATTTAGCCATTCTGACAACTTCTACAATAGCCAATCAGAAGAATAAATACAATAATAATAATAATTTACATACAGCCAGATATGTTGTAGATTATAGAGGACTTTATTTTTGAGACAAAGCCTGAATCTGCAGCCCAGGCTAGATTCAAACTCAAGGGACTCATTCTGCCTCCCCCTCCCCATGCTGGGCCTACAGGTGTGGGCTGCCACACCAGCTCTGTAGAGAGAATGTCTTAAGAACCTCATATTTAGGACCTTACATCTGCTCAGGATTTGGCTGCCCTTTTTTTTTTTTTCCTCAGTACTGCCTCAAAAATCCTTGTGAAAAAGAAGCTTGAAACACCCGCAGCATTTTAGTATTTGATCCCTGAATGGAAAAACAAAATAAGCAAGTGAAAACCTTAACATCGTCTGAAAACAGTTCCTGCTCTCAAAGCAAGGAGTGGCCCCAGAGAGGACTCACCTCCTTCTGGGAGTTGGGCTATCACAAGATCATTCTGGAGCCTATGGGCATCGGAAGCCCCTGGCGGGGCTCCAGCAGGTGTTGGTACATAGAGATCAGAGCTTCAGAAAGGCAGCAAACTCAGATTCACAAATCTGAGCCCTCCAAGGTGACAGGAGCCAGCTGGCCTGATGGACAGTGGACCACTCTAGACCAGCCCTTGGCGCCACTCTCCTTGTCCCATCACTGAGGGTATTGTGGGAAGCCACACTGAGGGTTGGGGAAGAGGTGAGGGCAAGCAGCACTCACGGGGGAGGGGGAGTGGCTTCTTTCCAAGAGAGTTGTTAAATCTGCTGAAGATCCAGGACCCCTGGAGGCACCAAGAGGGAGCTAGGACAGGAGTGGAGAGAGGTGAAACAAACGGTGTGTAGAATAAAACCTATTAGCCATCGACCTGAGGCTTTACTCTCTGGATGGATGACTCCTTGTGCCATTCACATGAGCAGCTCCATGCTTCTGGAACATAATTTCCCTTGGACCATGACCGGACCAAGTAACCTGTACTGGTCTTGGCCAAATATCGGAGCCTTTGGGCTCTCCCTCACTACACACCCTCATTCAAAGCAAGAGTGTCCAAAACGCAAGCTGAGCCCTCTGAAGTGAGAACCCAACAGCAGTCACTGCCCTGGTGGCCTCCTAAGGGCACGGAGGACAGAGGAGGGCAGGCTGGACCTGCAAGTCCAGGATGAGCCTGTCCCTATGGCCAGGGATCACAACTATCCACCCAGCCTCATAAAGTGGCCACACCCAGCGGCGTGGAAACTGACGAGGAAGAGCTAAACCATTGTCATTTTATAATGTTCTTCACTTAATCTGTTAATTTCGTAGGCTTGTGGACTATGCAGTCTTAGAACGAGGCAATTTTGTTGTTGTTGTTCTCTTAACTGTAAAAGCAAAGAAGAGCTGGGGTAGTCTAACTTCCTAAAAGCAATTATTTCCAAGAACAGCTTTGGAAGGGAGGACTAAGGACAGCAGCGGTTCTGCTGGGCCTGAGTCGCCAGTCTTGGTGGCAGGTGTCGAAGAGGAGCCCTGAGCTCCACCGGCCCTGGGAGCTGGGGAGACTGTTCGTGTGTCTGTGGATATGCATGCAGATGTGTGTGGGACTGTGTGAGGGCGTGAAGTACACATGTGTGGTGGAGGTGGAGGTGTGGTGAACTCTGCAATGCGCACGTGTGGCGGGTGCTCGTGTGTGCAGAGGCCGCACAGAGGGGGTGAAGGCCTTTCATTTCCAGCTCTGGGGAGGGCCTGTGCACTTTGCTAAGAGCTCCCACTCAGCCTGACTTCTACTGGTCCATCTCCGTTTGTTGGGAGAATCAAAAAAGGGTAATTGTGCAGAGCTCCTTTCCAGCCTGTTGCTGGGGGGTCTGGAGTCAGGGGAAAGCTGGCTTTCTAGTAAAATACCACAGTTATTTTCCGTTTCTCAGGTCTCATCAGCAACTAAAAGTGAGAATGAATTGCCTCATCACAAATTGACAACAGTCACCATTTCTGAAGGATTTTCCACTGAGGGTGGAGCAGGGGGTGGGGCTAGAGGTAGTGGAGTAAGGCTGGGAACAGGGACCAGGACTAGGGGCGACTCCCCCAAGGATACATTACCCTGTCTCTATCAGTATAAGTGAAATGCCCTACATGCATCTACTTCAGCCACCTGGACAGAGGTCACAAAGGTCTGCTCAGCCCCTTCGAGGTTCCATTAAAATGTCTGTGGTCTGTAGCTCACATGTGGATCGTCTCCCAGTCAAAATCAAGCAACCTCTGGCTCAGATTTGTTCTCAGCTTTTTAAGACATTGGTAGCCCTCATTTTATCCTGTTAAGTCCAAATGGAAAGGGCCAAGTGAGAGAGAGAAAGAGAGGGAGAGAAAGAAGAGAGAGGGAAATTGGTTCCACTGAAAAGCTGTTGTTTTTGTTGTTGTTGTTGTTGTTGTTTGGTTGGTTTGGTTTGGTTTGGTTTGGTTTTTCAAGACAGGGTTTCTCAGTGTAGCTTGGCTGTCCTGGACTCACTTTGTAGACCAGGCTGGCCTCGAACTCACAGAGAGCCACCTGCCCCTGCCTCCCAGAGCAAGTTCTGGGATTACAAGCACATGTCACTGTGCCCAGCAAACTTAAAAGATTTTATTGAGACTGGGAAATGGTTCAGCAGTGAAAGCGCTTTCTGCACTGGGGTTTCAACTCCCTAGAACACAGGTAAATGTCGGTAAATGTTGGGGAGGCATGATGGCCAGCTGCAATTCCAGCCTCAGAAGTAGAGACGAGATTCCTCGAGCAAGCTGGCTAGCGAGACTCGCCAGTTAGCTTCAAGCTTGAATGGAGACACTGCTGCAAAAGAAAAAGGTGGAAGAGCGATCAAGGAAGGCTGAAGCCATCCCCGGGCCTCCCATGTACTCACCACAGGTGCACATGCACCCACACACGTCCAAGCACAAACACACACGAAGGCACATCATGAACACATACACAAACTGGAGAAAACCAATGAAGCTGATTCAAAGTGTTTAATTTGAAAGGCATACAGTTTATGATCATTTTAAAATCTAAAAGAACAAGGTTAACAGTTCTAACACATGATCGTTGACTCATTTACCAAGAATGAATGTCACACTGTAAAAGCGAGTTTAAAAAGCCGATCCCTAGGGAGATGTGAAATGATGTGGACCACAGTGACATGGACTGGACATGACCCTGAAAACCTTCTTTAGGTGACAAAAAACAGATTACTGGGCTGAAGCCACAGCTTCTAAGGAACAAGAAAATGAAGCGACCGCCACATTAGACTGTTTTCTTAGGAGACATTCTTCAACCAACCTCAGGATCTTACTCCAAACTGCCCATAGAGCAGATGTGTGCATAAGGGTTCCAGCGCTCACCACTCCAGCCAAGCATCCAGGAGACGTTTCCTGCAGAAGGCACGGTGGAGGGGCAAGCCTGAGAAGCCCTGCAGGACATCTAATCACGTTTTCTCATTCGTGATTAGGCTGCTGCCCAGCAGCCTGCCCCTGGGCCTGGCCTCAGAATGAGACAGAAAGAGCAGCGGTGAGCGGTGAGCTAGAAAGTAGACGCCAATGAGCTAGCCTCGGGCACATCATCCTCCCTGAAGGACTGCCTGCCATGACCAGGAAACAGGCTCACACCGTGACAGGAGGCAGGGAGAATCTCCAAGCCTCGGCCCACAGGAAGAGTCCCCCAACAGCACAGTTGTTCCGGGGGAGGGAGAAGAGAAGGTACCGAAAAAGGAGCTGACCCCAAGGCAGAGCTTCTCCTCCACACCCTTCCTGGACTCACAGGCTACAGTATCTTTGGGGCAGAAGCAAGACACCCCTGTCCTATCACCCTCGTTCCTGCTGTCCCACGGGGCTCCACAGTCCCCCACAGTCCCTGTGCGGCTCCTTAGTTTCAAGTCTTCTGTGATGACCATGAAGGTGCCAAAAGGTTCCTTCAGCAGTCTCCTACACAAACGCCACACCACTGATGAATGAAATTATATGTGATGTGTATGCACAGACGTATATCCGTGAAAGATGGACGGTTCTGGAAATAGTCACCAGTTCGTTGTCGAATTTATACAGAATAAACTTTAGGTGGTTTTGAGTTTCTTCTTCATACCCTCTAACACTTTTCTAAAGTATTTCAGAAGTATAAAACACCATTTTCCTTCTAACCATATGTGTAAGAGGAGAAAACCAAGCTATACGTGATTATGAAAACTATCAAGGGAACTATCTTTAAACTCAAGAGGACTTAGGTCAAATCCAATTTGCTTTCAAGTTACACAACACTATTGCCCTAAACGTGGATTACCAGACCACTGAACCTCAAAGACATACATTAGCATAGAAGAGATGTAGGACAGACGTCTGGGTAGACAGATTGCAAGGCATCCTGGAGAGGCATTTAGAGAGTCAGCATTCTTTCGCAAAAGCTGCTTCAGGGATGACGCACAGAACCCGGGAGCCTCGCTCCGTCGCCTGAGGAAAAGGCAGCAGCCTAGTGTCACTTCATCCTTTTGGCAGTGTCTGAATATGCGTGTTCAATCTCCTGGTCGGCCGGACACGTGTTAGTGAACTCATCCCGGGCGTATGCATTGTTCAAGTACCTCCAGAGGCCAGTCATTTCGGAAGGAAACTCAAAATCTCGGTATTTTTTGGCCACAATCTGGAAATCAAGAGGAAAGAGTGAAATGGGGGATCAGATCAGACAGTCCATCCCTTGGAGGCATATAACTTAGCTCCTGATGTCACCTGTGGTCATTTGGGCTGCCCACGGCAGCACTCTTGTTTGCTGGGGCGTCTCGGGAGCAGGAGAGGCGACAGAGGTACAGGACTCAAGCACAGTTGCTCTGTGACAGGGTCTAGAATCCCCTGAGCGTTCCCATGAGGGGGCTTCTAGGGTGGGTTAACTGTGGCTGAACAACCTACCCCAAATGTAGAAGACATGATCCCATGGGCTGGGGTCCTGGGCTAAATAAAAGTGGCCTGAGGAGCTGAGCACCAGCACCCACAGTCCTCCGGGATCTCGCTGATGAGGCAAGGGACCAGCTGCCCTCCAAGTCCTGCCTGCCATGACGGGCTGCAGCCCATCAAACCGAGAGCCAAAATAAATTCTTCCCCCTGTAACCTATGCCTCGGGTTACCAGGGATGGTCCCTGGGGTATCCCTGGGTGTGTACAACAAGCCAGTGCTTCCTCCCCATGTCTGCGGCAGTGCCTTGGTGGTGCCAGCCCCTGTGCCACGTGGTGCTCGAAGACCCATGGGGAGTCTCCATCATAGATTTCATCCGATCTGTTCCTCACTGTCCCTTCTAGTTGCTCAAGCTCATCTCCTGCCATCCCTAACGTCGACGTGTGGTATTGCTGCTGAAGTCCTCCACTCTGCCCTAAGCGGATTGCTCACCAAGAGGTTACCACGTGCAAAGGTCGGGTGCATGGACAAGACAGCATGCTCCCATTGTCATGGAGACAGTAGAGGCAAGAATCGACAAGTGGGGCAGGGGGGCCAAGAAACTGAGCAGTGAGAGATGATCTCCCGGTCAGGAGAAGGCCAGGTGGGGAATCAGCTAGGGACGGCGTCCAGGGATGAGGGCAAATGGCGTTGCTAGTGCCGTACACTTGACCATCTGACAGCAAGCAGTTATCCCAGCATAGTCTCAGAAGCTGGAGCCCGCAGAGCCCTGCTCCCACTGCAGGTTCCGGCTGAGAGTCTGTCTGCAGCTCTCCGCTAGCTTCTTGCAGCTCTGGACTGCGGAAGGGCAGCCCGACCCACACATGCTTTCTTGCTGTGTTTGGGTGGCTCTGTATTAGACCCCCTTGTAGCAGCAAGCCATGTTGGAGTAGGGTCCAGCCTTCTCTACTGCACCTGCAACTTAACTAATTGTGTCTGCAAACACCGGCATGCCAAATAAGTCCCATTCTGGGGGAGGACCCTGATGTAGAAGTGTGGGGAAGGGGAAGCACAATTTCATCTGCTGCAGGGACCCAGGGCTACCAAGGCCATTTCTGCTGGGTCACGTCCCTCCCCGAGGCTCCTGAGATGCAGGAATGAGCAGAATGTGGGATCTCAGAACTCAGTTATCAGACTCCGAAGCCAGCAGCCATTAGTGCAGTGTAGCAGCAAACTGGGGCCAAGGGCCATCTAGAGAGCCTCTGCCGGGGCATGGCATTCCTCACCAGAATGCACACTGAGGGATGCTCGTGTCAAGAATTCTTATTTCTTTGGTTCATCGCCTTCACTTTTGACCTTTCTGAAATGTCCTAACCTAGAATCTCATGCATGCTAGGCAAGTGCTTGCCCACTAAGCCCAGCTCTCCCTTTACCTTTTATTTACAGATGGGGCCTTGCCAATTTGCCCAGGTGGGCCTTGAACTCACTCGGTTACCCGGGTAGGGTTGAGCTTGCAGTCCACCTCCAACAGCCTCATGGGTGGCTGGTACTACAGACCTGCACCACCAGGCCTGGATATTTTAATATTGATGAGGATGTTTGCTAAATGTCCTTCTCTCATACATGGACTCTTGCCTTTATTCTAACTCTCTCTCTCTCTCTCTCTCTCTCTCTCTCTGTGTGTGTGTGTGTGTGTGTATGTGTGTATGTATGCCTATGTACCAACCTACATATGATGATATGCAAGTATGTGTTTACATTGTGTGGAGAGCAGACTGACACTAGGTGACTTTCTTGGTTGTTAAGTACATTTCGGTTTTTATTCTAGATTTACTTTTTAAATGATGTGTATGGGGACAGGGTGGGGGTTGGTCCGTGCATGTAAGTCCAGGTACCTGGAAAGGCCATAAGAGGATGTCAGATCCCATGGACCTAGCATCACAGGCAGCTCAGAGCTGCCTGACATGGGTGCTGAACTCAGGTCCCCTGGAAGAGTACAGCAAGTGCTCTTAAGCACTGACACAGCCCTCCTGCTCCGCCTTATTGTTTTAAACATGTATTTCTTATGTGTGTGCACACGTGTGTGCAGATGGCCCTAGAGGCCAGAAGAGGGCGCTCCAGTCCCTGTTGCTGAAGTTCTAGGTGGTTGGCCCCTGCAGGAACCACACACTCCCAAAGGCCCTGCCAAGAGCATGATTGTCTTAACTGCTGAGCCATCACCCCAATCCCCCTTCCTCTACCTCCTTTTTGAGACAAGATCTCTTGCTGAGCTGGGAACTTGAAGATGTGACGAAATTGTGTGGCCACCCCGGTGATTCCCTGTCTCTACTGCCTTCCTGAGAAGGAATTGCAAGCACATGCCACAGTGTTCCACATCTGTTTTGTTTTGTGAGTCTTCTGGAGGATCAAACTCAGGTCGCCTTGCTTGTGTAGTCAGTTCCCTAGCAGCTGTGTCATCTCCCCACCCTCGGTGATTTTTGGATGTAATACTTTGTTTCCTGCGTGGATGTGCACACACACACACACACAGAGAGAGAGAGAGAGAGAGAGAGAGAGAGAGAGAGAGAGAGAGAGAGAGA
>NW_026592666.1:10133146-10151388 GCF_907164565.1 Psammomys obesus | reverse complement strand
AGAGAGAGAGAGAGAGAGAGAGAGAGAGAGAGAGAGAGAGAGAGAGACGCACGCACACGCACATTCCCTTCCAGAAACTCAAAGGCTGTGATTCAGTTCTTTCTGGGAGCCCCTAATATTGCCTGTCACATTTGATTCCTGGTGATGATAAAGGAGGGAATGCAAGTGTCTCCACTTCCTTCTGGCTCTTCTCCTTCTCCACATTCTGACTTTTCTCTGTCCCTGTCCCTGGTGTTTGGTCTCAGTACTAGGGACAGCTTGGGCTCCCCATTAAAAGGGCTGCAACTCCAAGCTATGAGGGTCTTCCTGGGAAGACCTTCTCTCCTCTTACTGAACTTCCAGCTACAGATTATTTCCATAAATTTACTTTATTTTTAATTTAAACATAATTACATTACTTACTCTCTCTTGAGACATGTGTTCACCAAACACGCAAGAACAGAGAAGCCAAACAGGTAAATGGTAGGGCTGTGTGCATTGGGACTGGATAGTTAGGTTGCCTTGGAGCCCAGGTCTCTCACTCTTCTGAGAGTCCATGAGCAAGCAGTGTCCTTTGAACAAACCTGTGCTCTAAGTTGTTACAAGATAGGTTCCCTGCTTCTTCATAGCCTTTTCTAACTCCTTATCTGTCTCTGGTTCCTAGTCTCATGATCATTTGACTATTTCATCATATGGCAATTTTACTGCCCAGGAGAGCTTATTTTACCGGGGCTGGGTGTCTGGGTGGATGATAACCAGGGACAGCAAGCTCTCTCATAATACACCAGACAGCCTCCCTTCTCCTCTCTGTAGAGGTGATGCCAAGGATTGCTAATTTTTTATGTCATGATGCCATTTGAGGTTTTGTGAATTTCTTCCCCCACCCCATAGTTCTACTGTTTATCTGTGTGATCACTGCTGTTAGTGTCATTATCTGGTTGTCTGCTGTGGTTTGAGTACAGTCCTTGACGGGTCATGGGTGGAAAGCTGGGGTCTCAGTGGGGCAATGCGTGAGGGGAACTTCAAGAAGCGGGGCTTACAACAGGACATCAGTGGAGCATGCCCTGGGGAGACTGAAATAGTTCTCATGGGGCTCTGGTTAGTTCTGTGGGGAAGTCTTCAATACAAGAGCCATTCTGTATGCTTCCTGTCTCACCTATGGTCACTTTCTTTCTCACTTATGATGACTTCCTGTCTCACCTCATGTTCACTTCCTGTGTCACCTACGATCATCAGCTCCCCACACATACTCACACTGGGGTCCCATGAGGGCCACACCAGAGCTGACTCACACTTTTGAATATCTAAAACCATGAACTAAATAAGCCTATCTGCATATCCCTGCCTCAAACACTTTGTTTAAACAGTGGAAAAGGAATAGAAAGTTCCTAATGGCCTCCTTTCTATTATTACAGCTCAGTGAAGTATCAAGCATGTCTCACTGATTGTTCTGGGGAATATGTTTCCTAAACATTGACAGCAGAGGTTTGGGGCCAAGGCTGCATCAGTGCTTGCCTACATGCCCAAGGCCCTGGGTTTGATCCTCAGCAAATAATAATTATACTAATAATATACAAATAAGGCAGTCGTGTACGATGGTGCATGCATGTAGCTCTAGGGCTCATGTAGAGGCTGGAGAATAGTGAGCCTGAGAACTGCCTGAGCTATGTACTGAGACTCTGTCTCAAAATCCCAAGGGCTGGAGATAAGCTTGGTGATCAAGTAGTTGACTAGCAAATGCAAGTCCCTGGGTTTCATCCTTGGCACAGATGGTCAGTCCAGGCTGTTCTTTAGATAGAGAAGAGGGTCGGGCTCTCCTTTAATTAAAATGATGTTCTGCTTACACCTCCTCTCTCTCCTCCTAGCCCTTTCTTTTTTCCTTCCCTCCTCTTCAACTCTGAGTATAAACACCTGGGTCCTGGACATTTGATTTTAGGTGTCCTTTTGTCTGCTTCTTGCTACATCTACAGAAATTTTTTTTTATTTCCTGGAGATTTTATCTATCTTTACTTTTCTTGCTCAAATTCTTCTGGCCTAGGTTGCATTCTTTTCTGGTACAGTGGTTTTTGACATTCTGTGTCTTGTCTTAGAGGGTTTTCTGAAGAAGTCCATATTATTTTCCCTTTCCAAGGTTGTAGAAAAGTCTGGAATGTTCTTTGCTTTGCTGGGACAAATCTCCATCACATATGTATTTCCTATCCTCCCCCCCCTTTTTTTCTTTCTTTAATTTTGAGTGGGCCTTCATCATTTTTCTCCACTTTTATTGTCTCCAGCTATACAGTGGTCTCATGTGGATTCTTTCTTGTTGCCAGTCACGACTTATTGAGGCAGACATATTAAGAGTTACCTTTGCTTAGAAATTATGTAGAGCAATAAGAGTGAGACAGGGCAAACTCGGTATTCCCAATGTGCATTCACTCAGGAAATCCTTGACCTCCACACTCTGCCTCAGGGACACCTTAGAGCTGGTGTTAGAGATAGGGCCAGCATTAGAGTTAGAATCAGGGAACTCCTTTTTTTTTTTTTGACTCTGCTCAGCAGCCACAACTCATAATGCCAGATCCTTTCTTCCCCACTCTCCCCATCTCCCTCTAGGATGCACCAGTGGTCAGGGGGCTGGGCACAGGCTGTACAGCCATCATCTCTGCATGGTCCTTCCTTCAATTCTGTCTCTTCAGAGATCTCAACCCAAGGGCTCGCTATAACCTTTCCCTCGCTGGCCGAACATGCCCCACTCTGTAAACAAAGATCTCGGGGGTTCAGAATTGCATTATGTGCTTCTCGAGAACTCTGGCCTTTCTAACTGTGCAGGAAGCGATGGCCCATCTGCCCCGTCTCTCAGATTTCTTCGCTTTTGTGCATGTTCTGTCATTCTTTCATAGGCTTGGGAAAGAGGAAGCCAATGCCTATTTGCAATATCGTTTTCAGCGGTTCTCAGGAAGGGAAATAAATTATAAATCTCTTCACTCTCATCTTTTACCATAATTCCCTTGGACTGATTCTCATTTCCTTCAAAAGTACCCTGTTCTGGAAGACCATTAAACAGTTTAGTATCTTAAGTGCTAAGTGGCCTTGCAGATTCTGTTTCGAGCTTATATTAGCCCCATGGACTGCTTTAGACCTACCCCACCCCAAAGCTTACCCTTCCTACTGTTGACCTGTGTGTGTGTGTGTGTGTGTGTGTGTGTGTTTTCATGTAAGCGCTCGTAGAGACCAGATGAAGGAGTTCAGTCCCCTGGAGCTGCAGTTACGTGTGATTGTGGGCTATCTAATATTAGTGCTGAGAACCAAACTCTGAGCCTCTGCAAGGTCAGCAAGTGCTCTTAACCACAGAGCCATCTCTCCAGCCCCTCCTTTTTTATACAAATAAAGCACATTGTGGTTAGTCCTGTGTGGCCGTGATATTTCTCATGTTCTTTATTGTGGTTTAGACATTATACACTTTTCTAATAAAGGCTAGGTCCCCAACTGGTGGTGACTGGCCCATGAGGGTGCTACCCACCAGTTAATTGTTGCTGAGGAGGTAATAGGAGGTGGGGCCCAGGCTACTGGGAGCTTTGAAGGGTACATCTCGTCTCCAGATGCTCCTTCTTGCTCTCTCTACCTCCTGGCTGCCACAAGCTCAGCTACTTTCTTGTGCCATTGTGCTCCCCACAGGCCCATCATCACTAGAGCCAGCTGACCGTGGACTGTAACTCTGAAACCACAGGTCAAAATAAACCTTTCTTTTCCTATACGGATTTTCTCAAGCATTTTGTCATAGTAACTACAGTCTCCTCTTCAGCCTGCATATACCTGTCTGGTGCTACATCGTTCACAGAAAAGGCTAAAACTCCATCCCTGAGAGGGACTAGGCTATGACACAGTGGCACAGCTATCTAATTGGATACTGACTTCTAATCCAGAAGATTTTGAGTTATTGAGAAACTTGCATTAGACTTTGGATATTGGGACCTTCGCAAAGCCATCGAAAAGACATTCACTCAAAGAACTGGCAACTACCTAGGAATAGAGGGTACCAGCTACAGACAAGGCCACGCCAAGGAGCTATATCAGCTGCTCTTAGCTGTGAGGGCTGATAGTAAGAGTTGATAGACCCCTTCTATTGTCCCTAGAACATCCTTGTTTGTCCCTGGAATTATCAACAATGTGCCATCTTCCTACATGTGGTAAATGCCAAGGAGACCCTGGGTGCGCTGATCTGTTACACATAACTTGTCTTTAGGCCGAGAACATGAGTGAGGACATAGGGCAGAAAGCATGCGCCCAGGTATTTCATGAGAATGTGATTCCATGTGTCTGGACACTGCAGCTTGCCTGCTCTGAAGATTAACTGCTGGTTTCCAGTTCAAGTCTGCCTTCCAGGCCTGTTTGGATGTCTGATCCCAGCAGAAGTCAGAACATCAAAACCCGCAAAGCCTCATCCATGCATCCAGCCCAGAGTCAGGAGCTAAGACAAACCTTAATGATGTGGAGCTTGGGTAAGAGGTTACAGTCGGCCAGTGTGAGCTCATCCCCGTCCAGAAACTTCCTCTGGGAAACAGTGACATCCTCTGTGCTGTAAGCGTCTATTTCATCTGGCAGCGGGCTGTTTAAGTAACTGTCCAGCTTCTTCAGGGCCCGGAGCAGGTTCTTTTCATAAACTGAAACACAAAGGCAAGAGATGCCTGAGATGGGCCAGGCAAGAGGCTGCCGTGTCTTTCCACCTGGGAAGGGGAGAGCTGGAGGCGCTGCCCCTCTGAGACACAGCCAGCGAGCAGCAAGAAGACCAGGACACAGGCGCAGACAGGACTCAGTCCCCCTGTGCCGTCTACACAGCTCTGCTACTTCAGGACTCATCAGATTTTTAGGATATTTTTTATTTACTTTCATTTATCCTTTGCTTTTTAGTGTGTGTGTGTGCATGCGTGCATACCACATGGGTACAGGTTCCCCAGAGACCTGGTATAAGGGCTGGGAACCAAACTGCAGTCCTCCATAAGAACCGCTCCTAAGTGTGACCCATCTATCCAGCCCCAACTCATCCACTCTTATAGACATTTATGAGAAGCCTGTGATGAGTTAGAGAGTGGCAGGGGCACGATTTAAACAGTTCCCACACTGCAGGTGGAAACAGCTGAGTGTTCGAATGTTTCCCCTTAATGATGTTGTACTTTGGATTCCCAAACTCTAGAAACAATCTCTCCCAAGTCACATGCAGAGCCAAAGGTGGGGTGTTTTCCCCTATTTCCAGACTCCCACATGTACCCTCTGTGAAATGATCCCAGATGCCCAGTATCTCTTCAGCAGCCACACAGAAGACCGCACAGGAAACAGAACCCACAACAAAAGTACTTACTCTCGTTTGCATCCTTCTTGGTATTTTTAATAAATGCTGAGAATTTGGCAAAAACATCATTTCCTGCTGAGTTGGATTCTGGATGTTGGGTTCCAAGCTTAGGGTACCTTGATGAGTTCAAAATTGGAGGGTCACAAAAAAAACCACAATAGCTAGTTAGGATAATGTGGGACAGGAAAAAGTCTTTCTCTGGGCAGACATTAAAATGACAGGCTCCTCTACACTGATTTACTAACCAACGAAACTCAAGGTTGAGTGAAAATATGATTTAGGAGGACTGCATTGAATCTAGTACTGACAAGACCAATCCTAGGAGACAAGGGTCAACCAGCTGTTTGTGCCCTGATTTCTTCCCTAGTCTAATGAAAGTATTTGACTTCAAGAAACAGTTATCCCACAGGGCAACAATGCCTCCTCCTTCCCTTCTGCCATAGCATCCTAATTGTCAAGCTATGAATACAAAGAAAGGAAGCCATGATGGTTGGTTTTAACTGTCAACTTGCCACAACCTAGAATCACTTGAGAGAAGAGCCTCAATTGAGGAAATGTCTAGATCAGATTGGCCTGTAGGTATGACTTGATGGTTAACTGATATCGGAACATCCAGTCCAATGTGGGTGGTACCATTCCCTAGGAAAGGGGTCCTGAACTATGTAGGGCAGGGGTTATTATAGTAGGAAGTATGCATTTCTCTCTGCTCTTGGTTGGCACTGTGGTGTGGCTGCCTGCCTTACATTCTTATCCCACTGACCTCCCTGCAATCATGGACTACAACTTGGAATTGCGAGATACATAAACCTTTTCCTCCCCTAAGTTGCCTTTTTTAGGATGTTTTTGTCACAGCAACAGAAATGAAACCAGATCAGAAGCAGAGTCCATCTTAACTCAAGGTGTCTAACATGGCTGCTTCCTGTGGCACACTGTGCATGACCAAGTAGAAAAGCACCAAAAAAGTTGAGTATCCGTTCTAGAAGGCCTACCTTGGGGGAACTAACTTCTCCTCTAAGAACTCCTCAATTTTGTTCACATCCGTCTTGACTTCTCCATCAAAAGTCATGAAAGGAGGGTTCGTCCCAGGAGCCAGGTTCTGAAGGTCTGCAGGCTTCCTAGATACAAGGAAGAAGAGAAATTCCTAGAAGTTCAATCTGATGGATGATCTTGAAAACTGAGGTGTGACCAAGGCGTAGTCATGCCTCCACCATTTAAGAGATACAATTCTTGAGAATTTCAAAGTGGTTTGTGAATCAATAAGGTGGCTTTCTGGAGACTAAAGCCAAGGGATACACTAACAAATGATGAGAGTTAACTAACTCTCCAGTGTTATCAGCCAGGAGCAGCAGGAGGCAGGCTTCTAGGAGGGAAAGCAGGCTCTCCCTGGTCCCGAAACCCTACTCCTATCTGTCTGCATCTCTGCTCTCTATATGAACCATACCGCTTGGCTAGCCCTTGGGCTTCATTTCAGGCTCCTGACTGAGGATAGCATGCCATTATATTCCCATGGTTCCTAGCAGTGTGTATGTGTGTGTGTGTGTGTGTGTGTGTGCGCACGCGCGTGCGTGCACACACATGTTTGTATACATGAAAGGGTGTGTTTCTGAGTACAGAGTTAGTCCCAGTTATTGCAATGACGCAGAAGCCTCAACTCACCTTTTCAGGTCCACTGTTGTCACGTTGAATATAACACCCTTTAGCCAGAGGATCATAAAGAGACGCTGAGAAAATGGGCAGTTTCCAATGCTCTCACCATCATAACCAGCCTGAGAGTAGGAAAAAAGAGATCTTTATCTGACCCAGTCTCCCATGATAGATGTCCTCAGTCATAGTGCGCACACACACACAATTGCCATGAATTTTTGTGAGTGGTCATGTTACTGTAGATGGCCTTCTGAGGCTGCTTAACTCAGGGCTTATGACAGGACAGAGATGAGTGTGATACAGAGCGATACGCACACACACACATTCAATGAAAAATTTGGCATTGGGGCTAGAGAGATGGCTCAGTGGTTAACAGCGCTGGATGCTCTTGCAGAGGACCCAGATTCAGTTCTCAGCACCCACATGACAGCTCACAACCATCTGTTAACAGCAATTCCTTGTGATCAGACTACTTTTTCTGTTTCTCATAGACACTGCAAACACACAGCCCACACACATGCCAACAAATACACACATAAAATAAAAACAAATATTTCCTAAAATTTGCATAGAAAAATCTGGGGCCTAGTATATGTTGACAAAGCCATTGAGGACTTTGCTCTGGGATCCATTCAGGCTGGCTTCTGGGTGTGATTCTCACGAGGGAAAGATGTTATTTAAAAAAGACAAAAGAAGTGATGTCCAGCCCTGCCAGCTGCTTTCATTCTTTTGGCTTTTTATTGTTTTGAGACAGAACCTCACATCGCTCAGGCTGGTCTCAAACCCATCCATAGCTAAAGATGACCCCTGAACTCTTGGTCCTGCCACTTCCATCTCTCTAGAGCTGAGACTGCAGGCCCTTGACACTTCCCACAAGCCCCTGGCTTCCTGTCTTACTGGGTAATCACTCCTGCGCAAGCCCTTGCCCTGTGATGCTACCACCAAAGCCGAGCATAAGCCAATGTCGTGTGTGTGAGTCTCTGACACTGTGGGTTAAAACTTCAGACTCTCTCTGGCCTCAGGTAATGTTATAGCAAAAGAAAACAGACTAATACCCACCTCCAGTGTTCATGGCCATACAATTACTCCTTACTGACAAAGGCATAACCACATTCCACCCATGAGGTCTGTTTTTGTCAACTATAGTCATAAGAAAAATAAGGACAAAGTATTGCCATATATAAGGACATAAGGCAGAAAGCCGTGGTGGAAGGAAAGACCAAAAGAAAAAAAAAATAGATGGTGCAAAACACCTGACAGAGTAAAGAGCGCTCTGGAGGTGAGTCACCTGGAGGGTTATTGATGGAAAAGAAATGTGCAAAGGCCCATGAATGGAGGGCACTCCTGCAGTTAGGAGGAGGAATGAAAGTTCAGTTTCTGGAAGCCATGCAAGCTGAGCTTAGTTCACAGAAAGAGTGCCCTAAGCTCGGTGTCCGGGTCTGTGTTCCTCCCATGCCCAGGCGCCCCTTCCTGAGGGTCAAATTCATTTGCTGTTCTGCCTATTATAAGAGGAAGGATCTGGGGGCTCCAACACACACACACACACACACACACAGAGTAGGTGACGTTTTCTGGTGGCCCAGTGGCTGACGAGGGCAACAGTTGTGACACAGCCATTGTAGTATTCTTCATGTATAGTTTGACAGCACGTGGGCCCTGAGACACTGCCTTGCCTCATCTACCTGGGGACACACTGGCTGGGAGGCCACCGCCCTGCTGCCCTGGTCTCCTGCTCTCTGTCCCACACGACAGAGAGGAGCTGGACAGAATCCCCAGCCTGCCCAAGAGGCCTGCCCTACACTGTCTTACCTGGTGCAGGTTTGGGCACAGTCAGTCCCAGCAGAAGAGGCCTCGTGGGAAGACAGTGCAGGGATGTGCCGTCTGGCCAGCCCTGACTTGCTCACCTGCTTTTAGGCCACTTATTTTTATAATAGCTCCACTAAACACGACAGAGCCTAGAGGTTCCATGGAGTGGAGTGATACTTCCCTCTTCCCTCCACTTGCCTCTTGGAGTCACTGCGCATGGGACGGGGACAAGGCCCTGCTGAGCCCTGGGTCTCCTGTTCTACAGCTGTGTGTCTGCTGACAGACTATGGCAATGCACGCTGTGGCTCAGCCCCTCCAACCACAGCATATGGAAAAGACCTGGGTTACACAGGCGGATCTGCCCTGCTGTCTCTCTCATGCTCCCAAACTCACATCCATGTTTTCCCTCATAATTGCCCTCCCTGCGTCCTCCACTCTGGCAGGTGCTTCCTTTGGTAGAGATAAGGACCAGGAACAGTTCATTTCTTAAATGTAAGAAGCATCATTCACCTCTATAAAATCTTGTGCTTAACTACCATAGAGAGAGTTCAGTTGGTGAAAATGCTTGTTGTGCACCCGTGAGGACCTGAGTGTGATCCCCAAACTCATGCGAAAGGAAGGCAGGGTACGGTGGCCCATTCTCGTAACCTCACACTGACGAGATGGACACAAGACATTTCCCCAGGGCTCATAATGAGCTCCAGGATGAGGGGCCTTGCTTGGAAACAATAAGATGAAAAGACACCAACATCAACCATTGGCTTCTATGGGTCCGCACGAATGAGCAAACTTGTGCATGCATGTATACACACAACACACACACACACACCCAAACCCTTTCGAAAACCCTTCAAGCTTATCAGGCTCCTTAGCAGACCTGCAGCTGATCAGACACCCGGCCTGAAGGCGAGAGAATGGTCGGCACAGCCACAGAGTTCATGGTGTGAAGAGAATGAAGACGTGTTTAACTCTCCATGTCCCCCACGTGGCCTTGATCCTGAACTACTGCAGGCCAGCGCAGCCCATCAGCTGAAGGCTGTTAGGCGTCCCAGCTCCCTGCCCCAGCCGCCAGTAAAACAGCATTTGCATGCCCAGCATTGTCTCATCTTAAATTGCTCTAAAACTTTCTTTCTATCTCAGTCTGCTGTAAATGAGGGGGTTACGGGAACACGGTGGGAGGGACCAGGACGCCTTGCTTAATTTTATTACTTTAATGCGCTTCAGTGCTTGGATGTGCCAGCAAAAATAAGGCAAAGATGCGCCGTCTCCGTGGTCCATTATTGAGCAATAATGGGAGTGTATCGCCTTGCTTGTGTCATTAACCGACAAGACGATGGGATAAATACATGTATATTCAGAGTGAATAACTGACACTGTCCCCATAATTGGGAGGCTCTATCATACGGAGTTTTATTTCCCAATGTTGGTAATTCTCTCTGGCTAATTACACTCTGGACCAAAGTTTCTCAGCAGGGTTCTCAGCCTGCAGGGGAAGTTTTTGGAGGTCCATGTTTCTGATTAAATCAAATTTAAGCAGCTTGAGAAACTGGAGTGGGGTTTTTTGTTTTTTGTTTTCATTTTGAGCACTGTGAAAAGCCAGAAGAGTCTTCTGTTTGCCTTTCAGGTTGTGTTTGGGGACATCTTAGACGGCAGGTCTCAGGAGCCGAGAGCAGGCATTCCTCAGACATGTTCTCAGAAGCTCCCTTTACAGATGGCATCTGCCTTAGCCTTGGGGTGTACTAGCGCTGCTGGCCCTGACCTGCACCTACTGAGGGGACCCAAAGGTGCGAGTGGGCAAGTCTGGCCAGCAACACAGCGGGACTTCCAAAATGCAGAGCTGCCCTCACTAATCTGTCTCCACCCCACAGGCCCCATGTTGCAGCGTGGACTACTGCACCCAGGGATTTACATGGGTGCTGGGGACCTGAAGTCAGGCCGCAGGCTTGCATAGCAGGCACTTTACCCACGGAGCAATCGTCTCCCTAGCCTGACGTCTCCATTTCTAAGCAAGCTTCTCTTGAGAAATGGTAACAGGAAGAGGCAGGGGGGCAGAGGGAATGAAAGACCTCAGCCCTGCTGTTTGGATAACTGTGTAGCCTTTGTCAGCTCATTTGCTCTGCCTGAGCACCACTTTCTCGGTTTGAAAACAAGGAACTGGTCTATGCTCCTGGGTCGGGGCGTGAAGCGCTCGTTGTGAAAGTGCAGGGGCCACAGTGTGATTCTCCATACCCCACGCATTTTAAAAGTAGACACGGTGACACGTGCTCTTAGTCCCGGGGCCGTGGAGTGGAGACACCAAGGTCCCTGGGACTCCCTGGCAGGCCACACAGCCTAAGTAGGAAGTTCTAGGCCACTGAGAAATCCTGTCTGAAGAAAAACAAACAAAAAACAAACAAACAATGTGGGCAGCGCCTGAGGAATACCGGGAAAGGGCGAGAAACATGTGAGGGACACATGTTCACATGAGCCCACCTCATACGTGCACTTGTGCACAGCACACGCCCATGCACACACACACAGAGAGAGGATAAAATCCCTGATATGGTTAAGCATCCTGGGCACCCAGTAAAGGGAGCTATTATTGTCATTAGCGGCATCATTACTCTCCCAAACCCGAGTCCGTTTGGACAATTATGGAATTTAGGGTACTCCTTAACAAGCCTCAATTAGTGTGATTTTCATGCCAGCCCACGTCCTCCTCAGGGAAATGGATTTTTCTCTCAACAAGTCACCCAACCTTATCCCTACTCTGAGGGAAAATTCAAATGTCCTTAATAGCAAAACAAACAGACCTTCATCCAGGAAGCAAAAGGCGGGGCTCTGGACTGGTATCGAGTCTGAGCGTCACCCTGACCTTTTGGTAAAGGGTCCAGGGAGGGCACACGCAGAGCTGAGCATGCCTTGACTGTGGCAGAGCTGATGAGCCCAAGGGAAGATGGGAGACTATGCCATGTCATGAGACAAGCTCACAGAAAACTTCTCTGCTTCCTGATGTAGATTGCTCTAGGGCAGGGGTCAGCTGCTCTGGTTTGCCTAGGGCCATCCTGAGTTCTCAGCTCATCTCTCACCCCTCTAAGTTCCAGGCAAGCGGGGACAGCAGCCTTCATTTTTAGAGGAGGGGAGGAAGGCATTCCCAGAGCTAGCTCACGCAGAAGCAGGCCTCCACACTCCTGACAGCCTCTCCACGGAAACACACAATCAGATTCTCCCACTCACAGCGAATGCTGAGGGGATGGCCCCAGACTCGTGAGCCTTGAGGGAGGGTAAATAGACTGATGTGGGAGAGCCACGGGGGACGCAGGAAGGGGGCAGGACCTTAGCAGCCTAGAAAATAGTCAAAGTCCTCACAGAAGCTAACCCTAAGTCAGCTCTGCAGGCATCCACACCCTGCTGTGGGCCAGTTTTCTGTGGAGCTGGACCAACAAAGCAATCATCAGGTCTGACATCCCCAGCACAGTCACGGCCCATCTCAGAGCCCACAGAGACATCGCAACAAAGGACTCCGCACAATTGGGCTGGACCCTCCCCATTTTCAAAGCCCAAGTCACTCTCTTCGGTCCTCCACAGAGCTCCCTGAATTAAAACCGGAAATGACTCTCTGTCTAGGCTGAGCAGAAAATGCTTCCAGGAGTCCTCTGTGATGTTGGCACTGGGCGCCCTTCCCTCCACCTTCAGTGGAGCCCTTCCAGAGGAGAATGGAGCTTTCTGGAGTTTTCCTCATCCCTCTTGCACAAGGGATGGAAGGGACTTGCGGGAATCGCAGCAACAGTAAGAGAATAAATCTCAGAAGCGGGTGAGAGGTTCACAGGACACTGTGGTTGGAAAGGAAGATGGAGCTGGGTTGGGGCTTTCATCTGTGCACATCCGGTGATGTGAGACACCTGCCAGCTCTGGTGGCACCTTTGGTGCTCATAAACTATGTCCTCTTAGCCCTCAACGGGAGAGTCTCACAGGCCAGGAAAAGGGCAAGACAGAATCTGCACACTCTCATGTGGGAACTGACCCTACAGGTCTGGCATCACAAGCAAAAGGAAGGGACAATGACAAAGCTGTGAGCTGTGGCCTTTGTCCCCTCTGTTCCCAACAGGGCAGCAGGAACATGGTCTCCTAAGGAGATTCCCATGAGTCTGTGCCATCTTAGGCCAGCACATCCCCGTGCTGCATGCTTCATGTGGCCAGCCACGGAGTTTGGGGCCAGCTTTTTTATGGACATAAAGAGTTTCCAATAGAAGCATGAGTGCTGGATACTGAACCAAGTCATTTCCTAACCTAGACCTTTCACACTGTCTTTCCATCTTATATCCGAGAAAGCATCAATGGCTAGCCTCAATTCCAAGAGAAGCTTGGGAAATATTGGCTTCCCAAACAGGTCTACCCTTGACCACAGCTCTCTCTCTACCATTGACTGACAATGACAAAAACGTGGAAAAACAAGCTTGAGGACTATTTTGCAGTACAATGAACAGGAAAAAAAAAATGTGAATGATAGCCAAGTTACAGATTTTGAACCTTACGTGTTATTCTGGATGAATACGATGGTCCAGTCATGTGTGTTCCCACAGTGATACCTTTCCCTAGCTGTTGTCTGCAAAACTTTGACCGTGGAGGGATGACCAGAAATGGAATCATAAGGGTTAGGGTTAGGGTTGAAGGAGAAGGTTGTGGGTCCCGGAGAGCAGGTGGCTTCTGGCAGCTGGGGAAGAAAGAATGTGGGCTGCCCCCCTGGAGCCCCCATGCCAGCGAGACACCATCATGTTTGGACCAGCAAGACTGTAAGATAAGAAACGAGAGTAGTAGTAGTTTAGACTTTCTGTCTCTGGTAATCTAGTATAAGAGAACCAGAGAGACACTACAACTGAACTTCCAGTCAGGAATCCTCGACCTTTGCCTCGGACAGTTTGGCAGGTGAGCTACAAGTGAGCCAGAAAGAGGGACACGTGACACAGTGAACTTCCTTCGTGGAGCCATTCCAGGGATTTATGTAATGATCACGGGTGACGGGGAAGGTGGGAAAGCTCCCTCTGCTCCAAGCTGAAAGGACAGCTCTTCTGTGTGAACTCCAGAGTGTTCATAAGTGTTTTGGTGTCAGCACAGGAGACCCGTTCCCTCGTCCGCATCACCTCTGGAAGCAAAGGAAGTTTTCTAGCTGGATTCCCAGCCTGCCCCAGAGACCCAAGTAAGCCATAGAGTCAGTTTCGGGAGGGCACTGGCGCCCTCTAGTGCTCAGACTATACATTTTCTAGTGTATCACTGATCCAACACAGCCGTGAGGAATTAGGTTCTGGCTGAAAATGTAGTTAGGTTTTAACATCTGGCTAAAGTACCCAGATGTCCCCAGACCTTGGAGGAGGGTGTCCTTGTACACAGGATTTCAGTGTTAAACAATAAATCCTATGGCTGGGGAGATGGATCAGGCAGTATAGTGCTCAATGTGTGAGATGGAGACACGTGTTCAGATCCCCAGCTGGGGGTCAGAGCAGGAAGGATCCCTGGTGCTCACCGGCTAGCTGAAGCAGTGAGCTCTAGGCCTCATGAGCACATAGACTTCATAGAAACATAAAATGGAGAGAGAGGGGAAGACATCTGATGACCCTCCAGCCTGTTCCACACTTGCCAACACCAGCAAAGGACACACACCCCAACACAACACCCCAAACACAAGGGAAATAAGACAACACTATAAACCCAACAACAAAGCTACCAAGGGGATATTTTCTTTCTGTCCTCCACACTGACGCCATCCCAAGCACACCAGGGCCCTGGCAGTGTGCTATGATCTTAACCTGGAGCCAACAGGTGGGTTATGGACAATGTGCTATGAAAATACCAACTCCAGGTTTGCTCATTTTTTCTAAGCTCTCATTGAAATGGAGGGTGGAGACAGGCAGAGGGTAAAGAGGCGGCACAGCAGAAACACGCCACATGCTGGGCAGAGCAAACCTCATGAAAGAGAAACCCCAAGCTCCTTCAAAGCCAGCTTTCTCATTTGTTCAGGATCTCCTTGCTCATTCACCAGGCTTCAGACACGGCTAGCCTCCCTGGGTGTTGGGGGAATGCCTGCTTTCTTTTCATTGCCATCAGTGGCGTTTATGAGTCAGAGAGACCCGGGGGAGCCCCTGTTCACAGATGCAGGGGAGTGGGGAAACCCCGTGAACTGTTGTCCCTTCTCTGTAAACTCCACTTGCTAGAGAAAAGCTTGTCAGATCTCTGACCAAATCATATGATGGTATTTTGAGACCATGTGCCAATCCAACACCACAGCGCAGCAGCCGGGGCAGTGAAGCTCATTCACTCCTTGGACTGAAGTTCTTAATGGGGTCGTGACAGGTGTGGTCCTTGACAAGTCTCGATTCTTTTAATGACTACAACGAGAGCTATGTCAAGTCAACTGGGTAATTAGTTTATCCTGAACTTGCCTTCCTTAGTGGAAGAACTTTGACAATAGTAATAATTAATTAATTAATACAGCTCTGAGTGCCAACTAAACTATTGTAAAGGGTAGACAAGGGACAGCATAGGGTGGAATCAGAAGTTCGGTTGGCATCAGCCTGAGGTAGGTTCTATTCAGTGTAATTTAGTCACACCTACCTATACCCTCGTGTTTCAGAACCCCAGGCTCTGTCAACCTCCTCAGGCCTCCTGACACTCAGAGACCTTAAAATAAGCCTGTTTGACTAAACCACAGTGCCAGGTTTCACAAGCTTTCAGAACAAACCAAGCTGCGGTTCCGCTGGTGAGAGGGACGGAGACTAAGCAGGTGTGTGTAAGACCATATCCCCTAGAATGTACCCAAAGGTGATGACAACCTTTCAAAGAAGAAAATTACAGCTGTGATTTTTACAAAAATAGTGTGTTATTGAAGGGGGGGAGTCACAAAATGTTAGAACTCCATCCCAAAGGAGTGTTTCTCCACTTTTAACAACCAAATGTCACTGGACATCTCGATAGTTGATAGTTAAATCCTTATACACTGAAGGGTTCTGAGGCAGGACAATTAATATCCAAACCTTCAGAGTCCTCTGTCAGCCAAGACAGCAACGGCCTGTAGGTGTTGACAGTTCAAATGGAGCATTTCAGGTTACCTCAGACAACACAGAATTATCTGGAAGTTTATCCTCCCCAATTTCCAACTTTGGCCTTGACCAACACAAGGAGAAGGGCCTTGGCCCAAGGCCCAGTGGGATCAGCTGCTTGCTAAACAAGGAGAAACACAAGCGGCTGGCCAAGGCCAACACACTGGCTGAGCTAGAAGGAAGTCTTCTAGCTTCTAGTCACATGCTTTTTTTTGGCAGATACTGTACCTCCCTCCCACCCCATCCTTGGGAAAAGAGGAGAAGGGTCGACCCTCCTTCAGGATCTTCCAACCCTTACCCAGCCCAGCATTAGCTTGATATCACTGTCCAAAACCCAGCCATGAAGCAAACCATACAAAGACTCATGTTTTCACAGCAGGCTGGCATGGTTGGTGTCCAGAGGTTCATGACCCTATCATACTGCACACTGTACAACCATCACACCTGCCTAGCATTGGGGCACTGAGTCACCTTGATGCCCACGTACAAACAGACACCCTGACACCATACAATGAGAGGGCTGGCATTTTCTGAACCTATCTGTTTCCAATTCTGACTCCAGCCTAGGTGAGCCTGCTTCTTAAGAATTGCCATTATTTCCGATTATTTTCATTTAAAAGAAAGTCTTGGAAAACTGGAATTTAGAGAGAGTGGGAAAACTTCACTCCATGTACAGAATAACTTGCAAATATTTTAAAATACAGTACCAGCAGATAATGATACAGGCAAGGCAATGGAGTCTGTTCCGAGAGGGAAATGGGGTGTGTTTGGATGGTGCTCCAGCTCAGGAGGGTGCCCACAGACAGAGTCCACCCTCACACAAAGGCTGGGACCCACCAGAAGAAGGACCCCCAACCCCCTGGAGGATCTTTTGTTTGGGGGCAAAAATATAGCCAACCCTTGGCTTGCAGTCCCCAGGAGTCTTGGGATAGTTATGTATGCCCTCGGCAGGCATCATAGGAAGAGAGAGCCGAGGAGGACATGGGGTTTGTCCCTCCTCACCCTAAGCTGGTTCAATGAAAGAAATACACTCAGAAAATACATGGTGTGGGGAGACAGTTCCATCACTCAAGTGCTGAAGACCCGATCGTGAGGACCCTAGTTCAATCACTGGCAGCCAAGTAAGAGCCAGTTACCCAGTGCTGTAGAGATGGAGAAGAACAAATCCCTGGGCTTCACCAGCCAACCAGCCTAGCCTACTCTCGACCAGCCACAAATCCCAGTGGGAGATCCTGTCTCACTAACCAAGGGTAGAGACTGGAGAGACAGCTGAGAGGGCAAAAAGACACACTGCTCTTTCTGAAGACTTGAATTTATTTTCCAGCATCCACATGGGGCCATTTACAACCAACCACCTGTACCCCAGAGATAGTCCATAGCCCCGGCCTCCAAGGGCACCTGCATTTACATATACATAGCTGAACACACACACACACACACACACACACACACACACACACACACACACCAGGTATAGGCAGAAGAAACAGGGGTCTTCGGGGACAAGACTGGTGGCAAAGCTTTCCCTGGGCCCACATCATTATTTAAAAACAACACATCAGTTAAAAATAAATAAAGCTTTAGGGGATGAAAGAATGGCTCAGTGGCTAAAAGCACTTACATCTTCTCCAGAAGTCCAGAGTTAAGTTTCCAGTACAGAAAGAGTGTCTCACAGGTGTCTGTAAGTCCAGCTCTCGGGGCTCGGGATGGAGACACTCATACCTCTGACAAAGCAGAAAATCTTCAAGGTCAGGGGGACAATTGGAACAGCACAAGGAAAGGGCAAACCCCCTTCCCCCAGACGGGCAGCAGCTATTGGACTTCACGGTGTCTTCCTCTCTGCCTGAAGGGGTTTCTGGTCCCCTTGAGAAGACCTGGACCTGCCATCCATGGTGGAGAATGTTGGAGAAACAAAGCCACACACTTACTCTAGGAACTTGTCCTTGTGAATGAACTGAGTAGTAACAGGAAGGTCTCCAATCCTTCTCATTTGTTTACTGGGACACCAGTGGTGCAGGCAGCAAGAGCTTTATTAATAGTTAACAGATCCAAAAGCTAATCATGCAGAGTAAGGTGTGCTGTAGGCTTGTGGTCTGAAGGCTAAAGCACTCCAACTCTGAAATATCCTTGACTGCCTCTTAGGAGGAGACCAGCATTAGCAAAGGCTCTGGAGTCTGATATGAACAGAATGAGTAGAATTTGTGTATTGACCTTTTTCATGGAGACAACACTGTAGAAAATGGCCTTCTTTGACAAGGTCCAAAACAAACAAACAAAAAACAAAAACAAAAACAAAACCACTTCTATCAATGTCCAAACCAACCTAGAATTGGTCAAAGGGCCCTATGGAGCCTGGGTATCCCAACACACACACACACACACACACACACACACACACACACACACACACA
>NW_026592666.1:10076898-10133136 GCF_907164565.1 Psammomys obesus | reverse complement strand
GTAAGGAAGGGCTCTAAGTAAGAAGCTAACAGCTAAATGGGTAGGCATTGGCCCTCCTGGGGGAGAGAAAGAAAAGGCTGTGGTAGCCTCCTGTCCACACTCTCAGTCTCATAATCCCACCACACGAATGTCACAGGTCACACTTCTCTCAAGACCAAAAACTATCCTAAGTGAAAATAAGGTTATTGTAGAAAAAAATAAAATGGAGTGGTATTTTTCCCCTCTCAAATAAAGCTGTCGTAAGGGCTGTCAGACCCCATAGGGTGGGAGCCCTGTACATGGTCTGTTTGCTGTTGGTCAAATGTGTCCCCAGGTTACCCAGGGATTCTGCTCTACTAGGACCAACTCAGAACCTGTTCCATTCACCACCACACCCAAATACGCTTTAGATTTCAAGACGATGAAACATAGCCCTTACCTTTTCAAACAGCCCCCCTAATCCTAAACATATTCTAGATTGTGTACAGTATTTATTCTTGTCAACTGTTGTAACAATTAATTTATTATTAGCAAGATCAAGGGGTTGACCCACATAGCTTAATTGCCTAACCACATAGCTTTCAGCTTTCAAATGCTTCGTGATGTTGCTGTGCCTTGTCACAGCAAGTAAGATCAAGTCTCGAAAAGTACATGAACAAATCAAATGTCCTTGGACATTTTTTTCCCTTATATGAATTAAGCTTGGAAAATGCAGGGCTATTTTTAATCCTCAGTTAATAATATGGCCCGATACCAGCCAGAGCTTTTACATGGAGATGAAAAGCTTATTTCCTTGTAAAATTCTCACAAGGAATTATTACGACAAAGGAACACCTTGTTCCGAAAGCCCGCTTAATAATGCAGCCCGCTGTTACACACCCTGAGCTGTCAGTTCCTGAATGACAGGCTTTTTCAGTCCCCAGACTGACTCCAGGGGGAAAATATGCAGAAACCAAACAGAAAGGCTGCGAGTGACAGGGTGCCACGTCCAGGCACACCTCCCTGCCCTTGCACGCTCCCTTCCCCCCACACCCCCAATCCAGGCCCTGCCTCCCCAGCTGCCTCTGTCTGACCAGACTAGAAAATGCATGAGCTTACACCGATTGCCATGTGACTGACTATCCAGAATTAGGAATTTAAAGTGGTTCCTCTGTTATATGTCACAATACTTTAGAAAATATTCCCTGGAGTCTGCCCTCTCCTGCTCCCTTGTGGGACCCAGACATCCAATCCTGGTCGCCAGCCTTGCACAGCCATCTCACCAGCCCTCTGGGGTGGTTCAAAACACCAGTGGAAGGAAGGAAGTTGGTCCCCCTGGAAGCCCCTTGATAATCCTCCACTCTATTCAAACGTCCTAAAACAAACATGGGGACCACAGACAATGGGCCAATCTGACCTAGACTGGTTTGGAGTTGTGTGTATAATAAGGCAAATTGTGTTACCTGAGCAAACTTTTAGGGGAATCTCCTATTTGCTTTACTCCTATTTATCTTAGGCTTATTCATAATTGGATGCACAAAGATTAAAATCAGATGCATCATGGGAAGAGATAGGAAAGGAAGAAAGGAAGAAGAAAGGAAGAAAGGAAGAAAGGAAGAAAGGAAGAAAGGAAGAAAGGAAGAAAGAAAGAAAGAAAGAAAGAAAGAAAGAAAGAAAGAAAGAAGGAAGGAAGGAAGGAAAGAAGGAAAGAAGGAAAGAAATGCATTGTGAGCTAAGGTTTACATAATCTAAGACCATCAATCAAATTACACTCTTTAGCAACCAAATTCCTGTTTCTTTTAAACACTATAAAAGAAAGGCCCTGCAGTAACTATGGGCCTGAGTACCCTCATTCATGTGGTCTGCTGTTACAAAGTTTCATTGCTACTAGTTCAATGTTTGAGGATTTGTTTCAATTCTTTGAATAAGACCCCAAACAAACAAACAAACAAAGTCTGGAAACACCAGCCTGGACCTGGACCACCAGCAACAGCATTGCGGGCATCATATTCTATCAGTTGCCACGTGGGTCATAATGGTCAAATCAGATTCAGAAGGAGGAAAACCAATCTATTTCTCAATGGCCAACATGTCACAGAATGCAGTATCATATTTAACCCACCACACTGTAAGAGTCCATGGACTCAGCCCTTGACTAGCCGGAACAAACCAGAAAAGCTCAACAGCATCTAAGATCCTCGGAGTCGTGTCCTCACCTTCGGTGGCAGAAAGAGCTACATCGGCACAATGCACTTTAGCAACCCCAGCATCTGCAGCAAATCTTGCATCACAGATGCCACTCAGAGCTCAGCACCATAATAAAATACACTGGTTAAAATGTCCGTGGACAAAGACTGGCCTCTCGGATCCGATTGCTACCACCTTGGCATTTCCTTAAGTGTCGAATTCTGTTTGAAGAGCTAAATGATGCCAAGAAGCCATGGAGCGCAACCTAAAACTTCATCGAGCCTGATTATGCATGGGAGCAGAGTAAAAGGCCTTCAGCCTGGAATTCAAACAAAGAAACCCAAGTTGAGGGGGAGATTACATCTCCCCAGGTTTCTTTGAACTCTCCTCTGAGGTCCTGACACCAAAGGCACCAGAGAAAGTGCTAATTTCCTACATCTCCAGACCAAAGGCATTAGCCTTTGTTCCTGGAAGCTCCTACACACATGATGGCTGCGATGGTCCCAACCCCCTGGCCATTTCTCCAGGGCCACATCAGAACACTGTGAGCCTCAACCCAGGGTGGGAACAACAGCTGCCCCACTCTGATCCCCATCCCATCCCTTCCTCCTATGGTGGCTTGAGATGCAATGGGGTCCTGCTGGGAACAAGGCTGAAGATGCTGGAGGAGATGCGCAGTGGCCACCCCTGCCAGGCGCCTGAGTCCAGAAGGAGAGCAAAGCACAAGCATCAAGCCCTCTGTAGGAGAGCTCCAGGTCTCTGGCCCACATCCCCCGGCCCCTCGACTTGTCAAATGTCCCCACTAATTAAAGCCAACAGGAGAAAACAGGGGTGCAAGAGGGAACCCCTTTGAAAACAACACACCAGAGGGCACTTAAAGATTGCAGCAAATGAAGAGAGAGGCAGCAGGCCAGAGTACAGCCCCAGCCTCCACTCTGATTCCCAAGCACCGATGACAAGAAATTACCAAGAGAATGGGTTACCAGAATGCCACAGCCAACATATTCCCACCAAAGTAAGTGAAACACATACAAAGACAAGCAAAGGCCTGAGTCCTTTAGACAAAAATCAGGAAGAATAAGACCAAAATCAAAGGCCTACACAATCAGCCGCAGGAAGCAGGACACAGATTTCAGACAGGAAAGCACCCTCACCCATCTGCATCATAAAGAGAAACCCGGATTAAATGGCAATACCATCATTTTCCATCTTTCAGATTCAAAGTGTTTGATAACTCAGGGCCCGAGTGGGGAAGACCTTGGGGAAAGCAGAGTGCCCACACGACACAGAACATGGAGGAGCTGTAGACAGCACATCTGTGAGGAGGAAAATTAGTAAGGGCTATCATATCCTATGCATGCATGCCTTTCCTCCTGGCAAGGCTGTTCCTAGGACCTTAACTCCCAAGGCATTGTTTCATGCCTAGAAGGATGATCAGTACACAGTGCTGGCCAGTGTTTCAGAAAAGGAAGAGTACATCCCCATGCATGAAGGACTGATCAGAGTACACCACCAGCTGCTAAGACATTTCTAACAAGCGTAAAGGGTGATTCTAAGGAAATGTTAACATGGAACAAAGGGAGCAATTTCTGGTGTGCTGTTTTTCCTAAGAGACAGACAATAAGGCTAGAATTGACATTTTAATGCGTATCTGTAAATGCCTTGACTTTCCCTTTAAAAGGTGATGTCTAATGCTACTCTCTTTGAAGAATGAGCTTGGTAACTCTAGTCTGATGAATAAAATAACATAAAAGTTATTACACTTTTATTTTTGACACCAGCTGGTCTCAAACTTGGTGTGTAATGGAGGATGACCTTGAACTAATGGAGGATGACCTTGAACTTCTGTTCTCTTCCTCTGCCTCCCAAGTGCTGGGATTATAAGAATATGTCACCACACCTAATTTATGTGGCACTGGGGGTCAAACCCAGGGCTTTGAGCTTGCCAGGCAAATATTCCACTAACTGAGCAACAACCTCAGCCACAGTACTGTGTGGCTTTTCAGATGAAACCACAGAAGGAATTGGGCTTTTTCTTTGATTTTCCTTAGATTCCTTAGATTTCCTTAGAAATCCCCATGTGCCAGGCTGAAAGACACTAGTACAGCTCAATTGAACCACACCTGGTCAGGAGCTGAACCTCCCACCAAGAAGCAAGTGAGTCAGCCATCTTGGAAGGAGGTTCTCTGCCTCCGTCAATTCTTCATCCCTAGACAGCATTCTGAGCACAACCTGTCCAAGCTGCTCCAAAACTCCTGTGCCCAAGTTACTCTGAACAATAAATGTTTTTAAGCTTAAAGATTCTAAGCCTTGGCATAATTCTACAAAGCAATTAATAACAAATGTACTGAGGGGATTTGCATGCAAGTTTGGGACGCACAGATATCTCTGGAAAGATCTGTAATGGCTTTCCCAAGGGAGAAAAGACGAAAAGCTCATATTCATATTAGCTTTTCTTTGTGTTGTATATTTTATGTTTACTTGTCTTCATACCAATTTTTATCTTTTCAAAAGCAATGCAGGGCACATTTCATGGAAGAGCCGCAAGACTGCATACACCTACTATTAGGGTTTTATATGGACATATTTAATCTGTACTTTATTTTGACCTCATTGAAATCAAAACAAAGGACTCTGCACAAAAAATAAATTTGTAATACTACGGAGCACGCTTAGTGCCTTAAGGTTTTCCTGCTCACTCAGGTAGAACTTGGGGTCCTTTATTCTGCCCAGTCTGCTTCGTTTGCTCTGTCTAAACCAAACCCCAGCTTTGGGCAGATGGCAACATGTCTACCTCAGGCATCGACCCACAGCTGCTGGCCCCAGAGGTCAGCAAACTTTGTCTTAAAGGACCCAGCAGTTAATAGTTTAGGCTTTGAGAGCTACAGTTTCTGTCACAGCTACTCAATTCTGATGTCACTGAGTGAAAACAGTTATAAACAGGTAATGTGGGGATATTAGAGCCAGCTCTGAAACCTTCATCTGCCTACTTTTCACGGGTCCTCAGACCTTCTTCTTTTGATGTTTCCCACCACTTAGAAGTGAGTAAGCTAGTCTTCGGTTTCAGATGTACAAATACTAAACCAGCTTGTTGCCTCACTGCCCTGTGCCTGGGAAAGGTCTGGAACAGGAGGGGCCCATTGGCCAGCTCTAGCCAACAAGACAGATGGTAAATCTGCTTCCAGATAAAGGGAATAGGGAGAGGGCCCAAGGCGAAGGCTGCTGGCTGTGGCAGACCTATCTTGTGAAGGCCTGATGCAGGTGGAGGAGGCCATCTTTCCATGACAGAGGGAGAAGGCACGTGGAGTATCAGACTCTTTGGTGACCGTGGCAGCTGCTACATCCTATTTCTTTTTCTCTTTTCTTTTTTGTCTCTTGATACTTCTTTTTTTTTCCTTTTTATTTATTACAATTTATTCACTTTGTATCCTAGCTGTAGCCCCCTCCTTCATCCCCTTCCAATCCCACCCTCCCTCTCTCTTCTCTTCCCATGCCCCTCCCCAAGTCCACTGGTAGGGGAGGTCTCCTCCCCTTCCATCTGACCCCAGCCTCATCAGGTCTCATCAGGACTGGCTGCATTGTCTTCCTCTGTGGCCTGGTAAGGCTTCACCCCACCCCCCTCAGGGGGAGGTGATCAAAGAGCAGCCACTGAGTTCATGTCAGAGATAGTCCCTGTACCCCATACTAGGGAACCCATTTGAACACTGAGCTGCCATTGGCAACATCTGTGCAGGGAATCTGGAAACAACCCAGATGTTCCTCAACTGAGGAATGGATACAGAAATTGTGGTACATTTTCACAATGGAATACTACTCTGCAATTAAAAACAAGGAAATCATGAAATTTGCAGGCAAATGGTGGGAACTAGAAAAGATCATCCTGAGTGAAACAGAAAGATACACATAGTATATACTCACTTATATGTGAATATTAGACATATAATATAGGATAAACATACTAAAATCTGTAAACCTAAAGAAGCTAAGCAAAAAGGAGGACCCTGGGTAAGATGATCAATTCTCATTCAGAAAGGCAAATGGGATGGACATTGGAAGGGGGAGAAAACAGGGAACAGGACAAGAGCCTACCACAGAGGGCCTCTGAAAGACTCTATCCAGAAAGGTATTAAAGCAGATGCTGAGACTCATAGCCAAACTTTGGGCAACGTACAGGGAATCTTATGAAAGAAGGAGGAGATGAAAGACCTGGAGGGGACAGGAACTCCATACGAGACCAACAGAGCCAAAAACTCTGGGCCCAGCGGTCTTTGCTGAGACTGATACGCCAACCAAGGACTATGCATCCTATTTCTCATATAAGGAAAAAGGGAGCTGTTTTAGCCCCCTACAACTGAGCTCACTCCCTCCTGGATGTCAACACCAGTTGCCATGGATCAGCTCGGCTCGTAATAGAAGCTTTGTGGGATAGACCCAGCTGCTCAAATCTAGGCCAGCCATTTTAGAAAATTTGGAAGAACTTGCCCTGGAGACATCCAGGGTGCCTGTTACCTGTGGAGCAGAAAGGGAAATGGTTGTGTCCACCCAAATAGAATTTAAATAGCTGTTTAGTAGAGAGAGCTGTGTGTGTTCAGGTCCTGCTGCTACACATGCCTGCACCTCACCTCCTGTTCTCAGGCCTCCTTGCCCTCACTCCAGTATTCACTGGGTATCGCCACGGGCTTCGTGATGTGCTCAGGGCTAAGGACAGTCTAGTGGGGATGGTCTATCTGCGCGGAATCTAGCCTTGCTTAGTATCTGTCTCCCACACTACATCACCCGCACAGCACATCGCCTTAGTGTCCATCTGCCCTCCGTGCTGCATCATAACACACAGCCTCATTTAGCACCTGTCCTCCATGCTACACCGCCTGCGTAGCGTAAAGCCTTGCTGCGTATCCACCCTCCATCTAAGAAGTTCTGAGAGGACAAGGACCTTCTTGGACTTGCTTTTTCTACAGTATCAATGTGACCCCCAAATTTCAAGTGCTGAAATTTTAGTCTCCAAATTCACATGTTGGTAGTATTTGGAGGTAGGAACCTTAGAAGACAGTTAGGGTTAAATGGGGTCATGAGGGTGGGGAACTCATGACAACACTGGTAAAATTGAAAGAGACTTTAGCTAGATCCGTTCTTAGTCATCCAGTGGTACCTCTGGCATGTAATGACACAGCCATCCAGAAGCAAATACCATGCTTTTGGACCACCCATCCTCCAGAACCGTGACCCAAATAAACTTCTATGCTTTATAAATAACACAGCAACTATTATTTTGTTATGGTAACTTCAGGTCTTTCTTTCTAGCTTCTAAAACATGCACCAACGTGTTCTCTGATTCTAGCTCAGTGTCCAAATACAGTACTTTGAATTAACAGATTATCCTGGAGTCCTGCACCCAAAGCATTGCCCAGAATTTGGGATTTACATGGTGCTTCGAGTCTTAGGTCTTGTCTGTGTATCTAGAATGAAAGGGAAAAACACCTAGATCTACTGCAGCGTCTCACTTGTCTCCAGATGCTCCAGAGATGGGGCCCCTCAGCATGCCTCTGTGAAGGCCGGCCATGTGAAACCTGGGCCCCAAGAGACCTCAAGGGAGGAGGACAGGGCACACAGCTGCTCCCATAAGGCTCAGCGACAGGAGCAGTGGCGTGTCTGCACTGGGACAGAAAATATATGCTCAAACCTCAAGTCCCAGCATCCATAGCCCTAACACCAAGATAGCCTCAAAAAGGAATACAGCCTTATTCATCTTCCAAGGGTGCTGGGCTGCCATCCTGGGGGCCTAGGACTGTGTGTAGAACTTGCTTCTCACTATTAGTCACCTTGAAACCATCTACCATCAACCTGAGCACTCAACTATCATCACTGAAAGTAGGGACTGAATAGGGGGTGGGCCAGGATGGAGGGGCAAAACAAGTAGGTTCTATCACACTCAGATTTGTGGGGGGTGTGGTTACCCATCTCCTCCACCTCACCACACTGTGCCTAGTTGGAGGAGGGGAGCAAAATCACGCATCCTCCTTATCACTGTAACACTGCTGATTTCATGTATGTTATTTTCAATCCAGTTTTACAAGATAATCAGAAAACAAACTGAAAACCACTGTCTTTAGGGAAAAGCTGACCTTGTATGGGTGCATCTTTGTTCATTTCCCTTCAGAACACACAGCATTCACACTGTTAGAAAAATAACATCTCCCCCCAGAGGTTCCCTAGAGACCAAGCTTCACAAAACAGGTCTCAACATGTTCTCTCCAGGCAGAATGTTCACAGGGAGCAACAGGCTACTGGTCGACCAGTAGTCTCTAAGAAGCAGGTCCTGGCACAGTCCTGTCCAGCTGTGTAATGTAACTGTGCTTGACAGCCTTTTAATTAATTTATTTATTTCTGGCACTTGATGGCATAGCCAAAAACCATGTCTTCCTTCTGTTTTACTTTATTCCATTGGATTTGTTTCACTTTAAAAAGAAAAATCTAGATCTGATGGCCCGTGCAAGCCCACAGGCCCAGTTATACCTGTATGTTCTGGTTAAGTGTATGCTGTTGCAATTTGAAATCCTTAGACTCTAGCCAAGGGCCATTCACTGGTCAGATGGAGGATTTTTAAGTCATGTAAAATTTGTTAGAAAAGCCACATCTCAGACTCCCCCAGCCTTAGCCTTGCCTCAGAGAACACAGCTGCATTTGAGGAAAAAAATGTGATTAAACTACTGTGGGTATTAAGTTTGTTGTTTGTTGCCTACCCCCACCCTCACATGTGCTGTTGTGAGGTTACCTTTCCTGGCGCTGAGTGAAGAAAAAAACATCTGTCTTACTAGTTATATTTTGGGATTACCCTGTAATCTAGTGGTCTACTCAATACTTCTGTAAGGGGAGAAAAATAAAGATAATGAATTAATCAGTAGACATTCATCTGAGACACAAGAACGCAAGGGGCGTCTTCCTTGACCTGTTGCACATGGATGCTGTGCCTGTACAATCTCTGTATATTCGTAGAATAAAACAAATGGCAAGTTAATAACATGATAACTCTCTTAATGATGAGTGATACAACCTACCAGATGGCCAAAATCGTAAGCTGACTTAAAGCTTTGGTTATTATTAGCCCCTACCATTAGGCATCCAAGATACCTTCTTATATTATAATAAAAGGCATATTATAACAAATGATGTTTAAATGAATTTATATAAGAGTATATTAAATATTATAACTAATGTATTTCTTTATTAAAAATATGAAAAACAGTAAAAGGAAAGGGATCATAAACAGTATGCGGGCAGAGTGCAATGCTTGGAAGAATACTACAGTAGCTGAAAGCCAGACTTCAAATAACAACTCAGGGACTGGACGGGTCAGCCGGGTGAGGATGTGTCAGTGTGCTAGAGTACATCTGCAAGGAGGCCCTGGAAGAACCCAGGCTCAGCTGATAACAAAATGCAATTCTGACCTAACCTCAGGGGTTTTCCAATACGGTGTTCCAAATCTAGCAGATGTGGTGATAGGAAGTTTTTTTGTTTCGTTTTGTTTTTGCTTTCTTTTGCTCATTTGTTGCTTTGGAATTCTTTGCTCCTTCTTTGTTTTTCAGAGAGAATGGTTAGTAGGATCAGCAGAAACCAAGACGCCTTATCAAAGTGAGGCAGGTCTTAAGTGACCTTAAGAAGTGACCGGCCTCACCGTTAAGAGATCTGTTTGTTTTCCTAAAGGAGAGGAGAGACAGGAGGGGGCCAGGAGTCAACCATCCTGTCCCATGAACACCCACTCCATGCCTGCCAACCACCACCAGCCATGATACAATGATTGAGTTTCATAACATGCTCATCCCCAGAAAATGAAGATAACCCAGTACCTAAAGAGAGCTTCTTTAAAAACAAACAAAATGAAACGACTGGAGTAGAATGGGGAAGAGCTCTCTGTGGCACATCAAATAAAGCTGGTGGAGGGGGAAGAGAGCATAGGCAACAGTGACCCTCACCCTCACTGACGCTGCACTAACTCTGAGCCAGACACACAACTCCATAGGCTTAACATAGTCTGTTTCTGAGACGTCATAAACCCTCCAGGAGAAGCTGCCATATCACTGTAAAATTAAACAACTAGTATGAAGAAAGAGACAAAGCCAGGACTGGATCCAGCCCACCTGCCTCTTTCTCACTCAAAGCCTCGTCATTTCCATGCCTGCAGTCTGCCCTGGGAATGTAAAGGTACAATCAGTCCAGGAAGAGACAGAAAGGCACAGAGAACACAAAGTCTGCAGAAACTTCTGCATGCTCCTCACAGCCAGGTGGGGGCACAGTCAGGAGATGGTGGCGGAGACTCCACTCAGGCAGAGGGTAAACAGGTGCACACTTTCAATGATGGGAGCACCAGGAATCTGGTCCTCCCCTGGTGCATAGTACTTTCCTACATCGGGCACTCCAGTGCCACTGGAGACTTGGGGACCCCCACAATGCTAAGGGAAGGTCAGAGGGAAAGGGGCAAGGGTTGAGTCATGAAGGGCTTGTGCCTGGGCCGGGAAGTTGGATGTGCTTGAAACTCTTCAATAAACAGAGTAAAGAGGATCAGGCAACAAAGCAGAGGAGCCGCTGAGAAAGCTGCTTCATAACTGCAACCCAAGCAGGTTTGCTGGAGCCATGTGACCAGAGGGATGCAAATTCTGCGCCTCAGAGAACAGCCTGGAGCCACCCAGCTCTGCAGTCCCTCCAGGACTAGCCTAAGGCTGTGCCAACCTGATGTTGGACTTGTTTTTCCTCCTTAGGTCTTTAATGCCTGGAGCTGAGAACCATCTTGCTGTTAAACACCAGCACATCCTAGCCATCCAGACACTTGGTTAAATCCTGATGTTAATCTCCTGGGAACATTTTTCTTTGTGCTTATTAAAATCTCAACCGAGGAGGTTTAGAGCTAACTGGCTTCTGTAAGCTTGAAAGTATTTCTGAAGGATTAGGGTCCAACATGTAACACATTCTTCATCATATTATCTGCAGCCTCCTGGGATCTGACCAAAGGTCCCAGGAAGAACTTTTTTTTTTTTTTTTTAAACAAAGCTCTTGGTGTGAGCCACTGCTGGACTTTGTCCACTTTTTTTTTTTTTTTTTTTGAAGCCTTGTAAAAATGCCTGTTTACACTCAAAACTTCCTCCTCATCCGTCTGGGGACTCTTTCAAAAATGAAATCATGGCTTTCTTCTTGACTAAGGAAGGCAAGGAACATACTACACAAATGACGTCCAGGGCTCCAGCATCTTGAATTCTTCCAAAGTAAATCTTAAAATGTTCAATAAACAGGGCAGCATATAAGAGCTTCCGCTGGCCCTGAATGCAAGTTCTCTGCCCTGCCAAAACGAAGCATCTTTTCACAGCTGAAAATGTTAGGCAGCTCTGGTCCTCTGGGAGTTAAGTTTGGGAATTCTCACATTGAACCTACCTGTTCACATTTTTTTTTTTCTCACTTCAAGGATTAAAGCCTCCTTTGGCAGAAATCTTTCGAAGACCAATAGGTCTTTTTGTTTTCCTCCTAATTCTTTAATAACCTTGGGACTAGAAGGGCCAGTTAGAACAAGGGACGGGAACGTCACCGCTGACACCCCAGACCTGACCCCCAAGCACCTGACATCCACGCCTTACGCTGCAGATGCGTGTTTCTGCGGATGGAACTCCTCAGACGTGTCAAGCACTGTGCTACCACTGAACCGCATTCACAGCCCTAACTCGGCCGGAATCTAGTACTAGCCCACGGATTTTGTTCTGAGCCGTCCTAGGCCTGGTGGTGTGAGATTTACCTTGACGAAGAGGGTGATGTCGTGCTCCTGTCCCGGGTCCCCCTCCTCGGATGCTGGGCCGTTCTCCCTGCGGCCACTCACCCGCTCCATCGCTTCTCCACCCTGGGCGCTGGGCGCCTCGGCTACGTGGTTGCTGAGCTCCGCCCGGGGCTCCTCCTGCGCGGTGGACTTGGCTTCCTCTTCCTCGGGGCTGCGGTCGGACGGCTTCTCCTGGATCTCCTCCTCCTCACAGGGTCCCTTCAACCCGGCTTCTGGCCTCGCTTCTTCCTCCCCGGTCTCCTCCTGGAGCCCACCCTGGTCCCCATTTTCGCGGGCGTCTACCCTCGCCTCCTCGGTAGCTGCCTCCTCGGACCCGTCTGTCCCCGGGGCTCCCGCTTCCCCCGTGGCATCTGCGACTGCAGCGACCGCCACCTCCCCGGGGTCGTGCCCTCCGATCTCTGGGGCTGCGACCTCAACCGCGTCAGGCTGGAGCCTAGGGCCGCTTTCCCCTCCACCCGGCGGCTCACCTTCTGACCCGTGCGCCCCTCCTGCGGGTGCCTCAGTGTCCATGCTGTCCCCTGCGGGCCCCTGGGTTTCTGTACCGATCTGCGACCCTGGCGCGCCGCCCCCCTGCGCTTCCAGGCTGGATTCTGCCTCTTCCCCCGCCTCGAGGGCCGGGGGTTCCTCCGGCTCCCCGCGATGGTCCCCAAGGACCGCAGGGGCCTCGCCCTGAGCGTCCAGCCCCGAGCTGGTCTCCGGCACCTGCTGGGCGCCCGGCGCTTCCTCCGCTCCCTGCGGGACCCCCGCGCCCTCCGGGTCGCGCTCCGCAGCCTCCGCTTCCCCCCAGGCTCCGCCACCGCCCGGCGTCTCTCCCCCGGGGCCAGCCCGCGGGCCCTGCGCCTGCGCTCCCCCGAAGCCTCCGTCCTGCCCGCAGCCTCCTTCCTCCTTCCCCGAGGCCGTGGCCTCAGCGCCCGCCCCCTGGTCCCCGGGCGCCTCTGCGGCTCCGTCGCTCGCTTCCCGCCCCTCCGGGTCTGCAGCCTCAGGTCCTACTGATCCCTCGACCGCCGCATCTTCAGGTTGCCCCTGGGAACCCGGAGCGACCTCCTTGGGCTCGGCGGCCTCAGCCATGTGAAACACCCTTCCTCGACGTTGCTCAGGGGTGAGGAGCAGGGGCTGCCGTGCCCCCTTCGAGAGGACCCCCAACTCCTGGCTCCAGAAGCGAAGGTTTCGCTTGATGCGAAATCCAACGTGTCCCAAAACTCTATGTCTCTTTTTCCTGGCGTAAGGTCTCTGGGCTCTTGCTCTAGATTCGCACCCGGACCCCAATCCTTCCGCGCAGGCCAGAGTGTAGGGCTAAAAAACAAGAACGCAGCTTGCCTCTTGAACAACCCTACCCTCTCAGGGCTTGGGCGGGGTTTGTCTTCCCCACCTCCCAGCCAGTTTGGGTGGCCTGGGAACCTAGCCAATGATAGCCTTTCTGTGGCTTTTGTAGATTTTAATGAAAAGACTGATTTTACTGGCCACTTTGGCGTTTTCTGGACCGGCTTCAACTTTCAGTGCTATTTAAATCAGTCACATACGTCAGTATTGAATTCCCTCCTTACCTTACTTTGCCACGGAGGCGACAGGTTAAGAACCTGTTGGACTGAGTGGAATCGAACAGGCTGTGTCTCTGGTTCAACAAAAAAAGGTATAAACCCTAAGGGGAAGAATCCGGGAGGTGATCCTGCTGCCTTCCAGTTTCTGAGGGTTCCAGAAGCCTCAGGATGAGAGGAGCCAGTGAGCTCTTACCGGGGAAGTGCTCGCCAGAAGGTCGGTCTGTGTCTAGCTTCCCAGCCCCCGGAAGACACTAAGAATCTGTTTCCTGAACTGCGGTAGACCTAACTCATGGTCAGTGCTTGGGTCTCAGCACTGTGGTAAGGGGGCTAGGGGTTGAAGTGGAGAAAGAAAATTCAGGATGGGAAAGAGGGAAGAGTTATACATAGTATTAGCTGGCCCGCAGTCTCACAGGATCACCCATCAGAAAATCTCCCCTTACGGAGAAGGAGAAGGAAGTTATGGCCTAGAAGGACATACACAGCAGGAGGTGTTCTCCTCCTCTGCCCTCTGACCTTTTCTAGTCTCAGGACTGCCTGGATCCTCTCCTTCTATGGGAGGATAGGGGGGAAGAGGGGAGGGAAGGTGGAACCGGGAGATGAGGGAGGAAGCTACAATAGAGATATGAAATGAATAATTCTTCTCAAAACTATTCCGTAGAATTGAAAGGGAGGGAGCTCTCCCAAAGATACCCTGTGAGGCCAACATTTTCCTTACCAAAGGACACCCAAACTATAGATCGACACTCCTGAGGAATGTAGATGCAAAAATCGTGAAGGGTTTAAATACAACAGCATATCAAAAAGATCATTCACTGCTGTCAAGTTGGTTTCCTCCCAGGGTTGCAAGTATGATGCATACATACAAATCCGTCGCTGCAGTTCCTCGTGTCAGCATAAGGAAGGAGTGGGTTTGTCTGTTTGAATTGCCTGTGGGCTGGAGACCTGGTTCTGAGATGAGGAGTGTGCTCTGCTCTTCCAGAGAACCGACTTTGATTCCCAGCATCAGGTGCCTCACAACCTCCTCCACTTCCAGGGGACCCAGTGCCCCCTTCTGGCTTCAAATGACACCTGCACTCACATGCACAAAACCCACACACAAAACATGCATACGAATGGTTAATAATAAGATAAATCTTTTTTTAAAATAATGTGTTCACCTCAGTAGCTGCAGACATTTGATAACAGCCAACATCCCTTCACAGCAGAAGCCTTGAAATTTTTGCATAGAAGCATACTACCTCAACATAATAAAAGCTGGTTATTTTTGAGGCAGGGTCTCATGTAGCCCAGGCTGCCTTCAAGTACACTATATAGCTGAGGATGGCCTTGAGTTTTACCCTCCTTTCTTTGCTGAGATTACAGATACTTATCACCCTGACAAGTCTTCATGAAATGCTGGAGACTGAACCCAAGACTTCCAGGAAGCAAGCACCCAAGACAGTGTTGCCTAAAAATGGGACAACGGGGATTTGACTTTGACCTGCAGGGTCTGCCTGATTTTCACCAACACATGCCACGGAGGGTTCTGTCGTCTTCACAAGCGTGAGGTGTAGCTTGAAATGGCACACTTGGCCAAGTTCTTCTCCGACGTTTTCCCTTTGCCTGTCTCTGATGGGCAACCAAGGCTGTGGTTTGAATGTGTCCCTGAAAACCCATGTGTTGAAAGCTTAATCCTGAACTTCACATTCAGGGCTATTTACAGGTGGACTTTGGGGAGCATTTGTAGTTAGAGGAGTGTGAGGTGGGGTGCTCCATGGTGGCATTGGTGGCTTTAGGAAGAGGAAGGGAGATCTGTACCAACTCTGTGTGTGTGTGCATGTGTGTGTGTGTGTGTGTGTGTGTGTGTGTGTGTGTTTGTGTGGGCATGTGTGTGTGTGGGTGTGGGTGGGTGGGTGGGTGGGCGTGTGTGTGTGTGCCTGCGTGTGTGTGTGTGTGTGCCTGCGTGTGTGTGTGTGTGTGCCTGTGCTCCCTCTCTCGCTCACTTTCTTTCTCTCTTTCTCTCTCCTCTTGCCCTCTTGACCTTTCTTCCTAGGTATAAAGCACCTCTTACCACAGCGCACAGCATCAAGAAAGCACCTATGACATGCTACCACTTTGATATTGGCATTCCCAGCCCCCAGACTGTAAGCAATAAACTTCTTGTCCTTATTGGTTACTCTGTCCATGATCTTCTGTGGAAGAAGCACAAAACCAAGAGAACAATGGGACAGGAGCCCAAGGACACCCACATTCAACATCACCTTTCTCCAAGGCTGAACCCTGCCTAGAGAGAAACAGGACAGAAGCCACGGGTTCGAGGAGACGCCACAGAACAACCACTCAAAGCACACCACCACACGGGCATGAGAAGTGCCCAGTGGAACCTGTGTGGCTCCAGCCACCTAGAATCCCAATGCATTCGACAGAGCAAGAAAGCACCCGTCACTCATGTCTGTCTCTAAGAGGAGAGCAAAGGCAGCAGTGAGATCCTTACAGCAAATGGCACGCGTTTGTGTTCCTTTATGTAAATACCTACGCCAGATGTGCTGCAGAAAATGAAATTCTGATCAAATACGGACATCGTTCTCCATATTGCAGATAAATAGCATATTATGTAAGGAATGTAAAAGACAGGGAAGATGGTTCAACATGTAAGAGTATATTAATGCAAGCATGAGGAGAATGTCAATCCCCAGGCCACTTAAAACATCAGGTGTGATTGCCACACAGGCACCTGTAAGACCAGCACTGTGGGGGACAGAGAAAAACAGAATTTCCAGGGGTTTCTGGGCACCAGTCCAGCCTCTTCGGGTTCAGGAGACCCTATTGCAAGGGAATAAGGTGGGACGTGATAGCACAGAACACGTGGGGTCCCTCTCTGGCTTCTGCATGTGCGTGCACACATGTGCCTATACCTTACCTCAGGGACACCCACGTCACATACATATAGCACGCACACTTGTGTGCGCATACCCAGAAACAAGAGTGAGTGTAACCAGACACACACACACACACACACACACACACACACACACACACACACACAGTTTAAGCTGATCCTCCCTCAATCACGCTGGCTTGCTTCAAGGTGAGTGCCCCTCAGAGGCTTGCAGTGTTAGAAACTGTTGGGGATTTCTGAGTGTGAACAGGCATTGTGGGTGTGAGCCGCTGGAGACCTGTGGCTGGGTTTATTTGGTTTGAAAACGGTGAGTCTAAGAACACATGAAGCCTCTTAATGCCAGGCCAACGTTCTCTGCGTCTTCCACAAAGCAACGGAATGAGGGTCCATACTCAAGAAATGATGTGTAATAAGCTTTAACTCAAGCAACTGGGCACCTGTGCCCTGATAATGAGAGGGCTAATACCTCAAGGACACTCGAATTGTTTGCGAGCTGGCACAGCCCCAGGCAGGGCTGCTGCCTGGCTGCATGAGAGTTAGACATGGTTGTGACCTTGTAGAAAGGCAAGGCCACTGGAGCCCATCTCGTTGAGGATGATTGTCCCAGCGTATGCAGGCTGCTTTATCTCACAGGCTTTGGGCTTCACACTGTTGGATTAGAAAAGAGCTGTAGCTTCACTACCTTCCCCAGACCCTTCTTCACCTTACATTCCCTTAGCAGCTATCTCCTTCTGACGTACACTATGTTCTACTTAGTATTACGTCTCCATAACAATAGGGGGCTCTTGCTTATCATCACCCAGAACAGAACTAGGCACATATTAGGATCTTGGTAGAAACGAGATGAATAAATTAATACACACACACCTTCAGACTTACATGCATCAATCTGAACTAGCCTTAAAAACAACGTTTCTTTGCTGGTTTTTACAGTGCAGAGAAGATAAGGCATGAGACCTGCCAGCCACAAAAAGCCCTCATCTATTGACTTTGGAGACTGCTTCAGCGCATATGTTAATTATTAGCAAGGGACGAGTCCTGAAGAAACTAAAAACTAAAAAAAAAAAAAAAAAAGTCATGAAGGCTGTGGGGTCGCTACAAAGCCATCCCTAGATTGGCTACGTAAATACTAGAGAGCGTTAGGCAGAGGTGGCAGCCTGCTGGAGGGGTAGCGAGAGCCAAAGTTCTTAGTCACCATAGCACCCCTGTCACCACAAGGCTGCAGGGCTCTGAGATCACAAAGAAAACGTCACAGACCTGGAAACAGCCGAGGCTTGTTGGTACACGCACGCACACACACACACACACACACACACACACACACACACACAATAACCTGCTCCTCTCATAGGGTTTGTTTGTGGCTGAGCTAAGGCTCTGAAATCTTTCTCTCTCTCTGCTCAGTTTTACTCAGGGGAGGATGTGGCTCAGTGGTAGACTGCCTAACATTCACAAAGCCATGCTTCATCCTCAGAACCGGAGAGTATCAGCACAGAACAGGCCTAACCTACAAAGCAGGGATTTGTAAAGTTGGCTAATCGGGAAGTTCTGAATGAATTCTGCAATGTCATCTTGCAAGTTGATAACACAGCAAACATTATGCAGAACTAACTTAGCTGATAACGGGCCAGATTCTCAGTGGAGACTAGCGATCTGAATTTGCTACCTTATCTTAGAAACTCTGCGATCTTGATCCACCATTCCTCTGGGACCGCGGTTGTGCCGACAGGAGCATTGTCTTTGTGAGCGCTGAGTCTGATAACCTATCAGGCTGGTGCCTCGCGTTTGCTACTGTTAGCGCAGCGACCTTCTTGTGTTGCCTCAGACAACAGCGCTATCACGTCCTCAGACAACACTGCTATCGCCTCCTAACCGCGCTGTGTGGTAAGGGCTAAGGAAGTCCCACGGGGTTAGGGTGACCCTTTGTCATTTACCTGGTGGTGCTCCTGGGAATGATACCTGTGGCCTCCGCGGCAGGACTGCCAGAACGCTGCTGGCACCCTCCATGCTGTGAATCACACAGACACACACCGCAAACCCAGCAGCTAATAAGAAGATGTGCTCTCTGTGTTCGTTGAGACGTTTACAGGATCTTGTACTCCGCTCAAAACAGATCTGATTTTGAACAAATATTGAATGACCAGAAAGATGGAAGAGGAGGGATGTTTGCTACCAGGTGATTCTTTCGGAAATTTTGCAATACTAAATTTCAACAGAAATCTAATTTAAATGTTCTACCTCCACCTGTGAACATTTTGCTTACTATCTTTTTCTGAAACTATTCAGTTTCCTGTATTTTTTTTTTCTCTATCTGTTTGAGGAACTTCAATATCGTCTGAGTGTCCTTAGGCCTTCCTGTCTCCCCTCTCACCTTCCTGACTGGACTGTGGATCTAGGGGAATGCTGACCTGATGATGCAGGCATGCCACCAGGTGAGAAACGGTCTCACACTTGGTTGTGGTAATTGGAATGGCACTTGGTTGTGGTAATTGGAAGGCACTGCTGGTGCCTAATGGGCAGAGGCCAGGGATGTTGTTAACACCCTGCAGCCTGTAGACAGGCCCCACAGTCATTCACCAGACAAACATACGAGCAGTTATGCTGGAGGAAGCCCAGCCAGGCCTTCAGCGTCTCCCAGAGAACGTGCCTTGATGTCATCAGCAGCTTTGGAAAAGTGAATGCAGGGATTCATTTTGTGTGAGGGGGACTCCTCACCCCTGAAAAATCCACTGCTTATGAAACCAACATTTCTTCTTGCTCTTCTATGTACATGGTAGCTTCTCTCATCAAAAATGAAATACAAATTCTTAATATTCATCTGCTGGCTGTCTTTCAAACATGAACAAATTGGCCAAACGACAAATTCATGCCCAGGTGGAACTGTGAAAGTTACTCTCCACATGAACTGGGTATGATGTCAAGCTTTCAAAATCCCCACCCCCAAAAGCCAAAGCTTGAGTGATGAGCACATTTCCCTTCTGCAGAGCCCTGACAATCTCAAAGAGTCAGCTAAAACGTGAATGGAATGTGTCACTGCTCCTGGCCTCCAGGTTGTCTGGAGTGTGTTCCCCACAATTCAGTCTCAAGGAGACCCTTCTTTGGGTTTACATAGCCAGTCCCTTCCTGGTGTCCCTACTGAGCCTGAAAGCCTCAGCTCAGGGCACATACACTACCATGCAACTCTGCCTCTCTTGATGTGGGACCCCCACTCTACAGACTCATGAGCGGTAGCTTCTCTCACCAAAAATGAAAGGGTGAAAAAGTAAATGTACGTGCTTAATATTGAGCATACTGGCCCTCTGAAAGGCTTTCCCTCACTATTGTTTATTTTATTATTTACATGTATGTGTGTGTGATGTGCATGTAGGTGCATGTAAGTGCATGTAGGTGTATGTAGGTGTGTTGAGGTGTGCATGGCTATGGAGGCCAGAGGTTGCTATCAGATGTCTGATACACCTTCAGTACACCTTCTGAGTTGAGGCAGAGACTCCCACTGAACATGGAGCCTGTTCATTCATCTCATCTAGCTAGCCAGCTTGCCCTGGAGCTAGCCACTGTCCGCCTCCCAAGGGCTGCCATCACACCCACCTAGCTTTTTCATGGGTTCTGGGCACTGGAACCCTGGTGTTCACACTTGTGTCAAGACCTCCAGCACAGAGCCATCTCCCCAACTCCTGACTGCATGTTTAAAAGCAAGTTATTTCCCACGAAGTTCATGCCTTTCGCACATCCATGGCCTGTGCTAACACAGTGGATCACTTTGCTTTTCCACAACATTTCAGAAGAGGTCAAGGACAAGTGCAGGTTCTCTTCTCTCCCATCTCTGCACTTCCTCCTGAGTATCTTCCTGACCCTTCTAATACATCCTCAGTTTCCCAGCCTGTATAGTGTTATGGGGAAGTGGTCCCCACAGTTGACCTTGAATTTATTTGGGCCCAAGCAAGAATCTGTGTGAGAAAAATCCATAAGCTGTGGACACACAACAGAAAGGCATTGTTCACCAGATGTTCGTGCTCAGAAGCAGGGGTGCTAAAGCCAGCTGTACGTCAGAACTGTCAGGTGAGCGTGTCAGGATGAGTGATGCTGAAGCCTGACCTGCAGGCACTTCTCCCCAGCTGGGCTGCCCCGGGGCCCTGAAGTCTGCTCCCTTGAGCTTTGCAGTGGTGCCTCATGCAATCAACCAACCAACGCTCCATCACAGGGACTTCAGCCAATGTGCGACCACTCCCACATCTACACCTTTGCTCTTCTCTCTCTTTGGTAAACAAAAGCTTCCATTAAAACTTTTAAGGCGTCTGAACATCAAGTGAGGGGTTTTTGTTGTTTTGTTTTTTTACTTCGGCAGGTGGCTGACACTATGCCATGTTGTAAAGAAAGGTACAATCTTACCACATGTATTGTTTATAATAAAGAAGTAACCTGTACTTCTAAAAGTAATTTAACTACGTAATGGAAATATTTGGAAAAGTTGTCCTTTCTTGAGTAATGAGAAAATGAGTGAATGAATATACTTTAAAAAACAAAAAACAAAAAAAAAAACCTCCTTGGGGTAGACTTTGGATGTTGTTTTGTTGCCTTTTAACGTGTTTCTGCTTCTAAGTTCGTGGTGCACAGGACGTTGGTGGCTTGTATATTTCTGGTGCACTCTATTCATGACATCTGAAGAAAATCCTGTTGGGTGAGTCTAGAGTCATTTGATATACATAAAACTCAGCTTTCTCTAAGCCTGTCTTCCAACCAGAAAGCTGAGTTTTCCCAGAATCAAACTGGCCCCTGTTTCAACAGAAACTCTGGGCTCACAAATCACGTTCATTCTCTACCCTTAGCTAGACTTCTTGCTTCTCACTCTTCCAGGTTTTGTCTTTGGTGTGTGGACGCTGTGATCCAAGTCTGCCCCTGAGTAGGGGTGAAGGGTCACATTCCACTGCTGGAGAGCACGTTAGGGCTTTGCTCACGCTCTCTTCCATTAGGGCTGAAGGCACCATTGTTGGACTGTTGTAAGCTGAGCAGTTTCTGAGGTCACAGAAACAAGGAGGATTATGTACGTGCTCCAGAGAGTTGTGCTATACTCAGGCATGACTCAACAGACAAAAGGATCCTTGGGGGTCCATCAAAAAGAAATTTGAACCCTTTTATTAAGGTCATAGCAAATAAATTATCTAACTCATACAGCATAGATTTTTTTAATCCAGCTTATTAAATTTTTTCATAATGAAGTTGAGATCCATTCATGTTGTTAAATATATCAATAGCTTATGTTTTATTTACTCATTATTACCCTTATTGCTCTAGTGCAACTGAAAAGTATTTTGTTACATGGATACACCATGGTTTGTTTAATCATTCTCAGGTCCTAGGGCATTTAGTCTTTTTTCATTAAATATATTATTTGATGAGGCCAAATTAACCCAATACCCGCTGGGTGTTGGTTGTTTCCATTGCATGTGAACCTGTGTGAGCCCAAATCGTTGACGATCGGGTGGTCTACAGATCACTGTGAGTTCATGAATGCTGCCTCAGAAACCAGGAGAATGTCCTTGTCCGTGGTTTCTCCTCTAGCAATGAGCTGTGTTCGGAAGTTTGAGGTCAGTTCCCCTCTGTGGTCGTTTGAATGAGAATGGCCCCCACAGGCTCATATATTTGAATGTTTGGTTCCTAGTTGATGGAACTGTGTTAGAAGGACTGGGGGCATGGCCTTGTTGGAGGTAGTGTGTCACAGCAAGTCCAGTCCCCCCAACCCCTCTCTGCCTCTTGCCTATATATAGACCAGGATGTAAGCTCTAGCTTACAGCACCATGCCTGAGTGCTTGTCACCATGATGAGCATGGACCAGCTCTCTGAATCTGTCAGCAAGCCCCTAATTGCCTTATTTCATAAACTGGCTTGTCCATGGTGTCTCTTCATAGAAATAGAACAGTAACTAAGACTCCCTCTATATATGATCCCCCAGAACTGACACCCCTGCACTGACGTCTCTCTGGCTGAAAATGTAAATAGTTGAGTTGGGATTCATTTAGTATCCTGTGGCTAAACATGGAGTTAGAGATGTTCTCAACAGAGTTAAATGTCTGCCTCACCGGAATGCTTGGTGATGAGACAAAATGACCCTGCTATCACCTGACACCCGGTCCCCTTTCCTAATGAATCTACCAACAAGTCAGAGGGATGGATCCTGAAGTGCTTAGAGGAGACAGTGGCCAGATGCAGTGCATTTCCTCATGTGAGTCATGAGTAGAGAAAGTCCAGAAGAGGAGAAAGGAGAAGAAGGTATTTTACTCTCCTTTCATGGATCCAAAATTAACAATCTACCATAAATTCCTGTAAAATGATTGACCATCTTTGGTATTCCTAACTGTGTTTGTCTGCATCTCTGAGAACCTGATACCATTTTGTTAATTCTATTATATGTGTATTGGTGTCCTGTCTGTATCTATGTCTGTGCACTGTGTGCAGCAGATTCCCTGGAACTGGAGCTGAAGGCATGAGTCACCATGTGGGCCCTGGGAACTGAACCAGGGTCCTCTGGAAGAGTAGCCAGCTCTCTCAGCCACCGAGCCACCTCTCCAGCCCACCTGATGTCATTTGTGAGAATCTCAGGCTCTGGCTTTTAACATCTTATTGAGGATGCCCAGCCTTGCTCATACAATTCCTTGTATCACCGTAAACTCCTATTATCTCTCCTCAAATCAAAAGCCTTGTCCTTACACCAGGAGTAATGTCTACAAAGTATTTGGAACCTATAACAAATTCTCAAGTTGACTATAGACCGGGCCCTGTTTTAAGCTCAAGGTATACATCAGCTCATGTGATTTTAGTAATAATCTTTGACACGTACCTTGTGATTGCCACCTCTCCACTAATGACAAGGAACTAAAGAGGTAGTTGGCCCAAGGGCACCCAGATGGAAAGCAACAGAGCCCAAGACCGTACCTAGACAGCCTGGCTCCAGAGTCTGCGACCTAACGCTCCCTTACCTTTGCACAGCATGCACGCACTGCTGGCGCTGAGCTATGTGTGCACACACTCAGACATATGAATGGAGACATGCTTGAGTACTTGTCACTAGGCTGAGACTGAGGACACAGGGGTGACAAGGCCTTATAGGTTGTTTCCTCACAAAATTGCATCCCTGGGGGACTTTAGGCAGTTAAATGAGTAGAAGACTAAGTGGTCTGCATACTCAGCAGCATGTAGGCTGGGGACCCAACCATGACCTGGACCTAAGTAGTCTGCACAAGGCTTAATCAACTCCAAGGTCCACATTGAAGAGGAAGAGGGGTTTAACTGACCCCCCCCCAAAAAAAAGATAGGAGACAGCATTTACTCTAGGTAGAAAGAGAAAGGGACTTGGGGAAAATCCTTGCCAGAAAAAAAAAAAATTGTGTGTGTGTGTGTGTGTGTGTGTGTGTGTGTATCATCTCAGTTTGGTAGGAGCAAAGATGGAAGTGGGAAGTCCCAGGGACTCCTGGAAAATGGCAAGGAGTCACAAAAAGGTTGGCAAGAACTGAGGTCCACAGGCCCAGTCAAAAGGTCTGGACTTTATCCAAAGAGCATTGAGGCACTCTCGGTACTATCAACAATGTTAGTGCTTGAAAGAGATGAGCAAGATGGGTACAGCACGGTCCAGGACAGTGACGGTGACCACCACCCTCTAGAAGGCTGCTTAGGGGTCACCACAGTGCGAATCTGGAAAGCAACAGCTGTGCTGGCTTTGATACCAACCAGCAAGAAGGCGGGAGGTGGCATGTGAAAAGAGCCACCCAGCTGCGGGCATACCACAAGTTCTCAACCAGGGACAATTAGCCAAAGGCTGGAAACATTTGGGCTTGTCAGTCTGGGGGAATATAACCATCAGTATCTAGTGGTAGAACTTGGGAGGTGTAGCTTGGCACTCTGTGATGCACAGGGCAGCCCCCATTCTCAAACACCAGTCGGGCCCATGCTGAGATTCCCTGCACTACACAGAGGCCCCAGATGTGTAATGTGTAAGTAATGTGTAAGTAATCCTGATTAAGTTTCTGTGGGACAAAGAAGCAAGCGTACTGGCCCTGAGCCGTCCACTGAACTCTTAAAGTAAAATGAGTGAAACAGTCCTTCACAAAAGGCTGGACAGAGGGCTCAGCCACCAAGAGTTTCAGGCTCTTGCAGAAGAACTGAGTTCCAATCCCAGCACCTACGACAGGTGATTGACAGCTCTCTGAACTTCCAGGTCCAGGGAAGCCGATGCCCTCTTCTGGGTTCCATGAGCACCTACACACACATGGGTATAGAACCACATATATATGCATAAATCAAAATAAATGCTAAATAAATCCTCTAAAGTGATGCACAGCAAAACAAAGAAAACAAAACAATAGGTTGCTACATTGGTCTTCAAATTCATCACTAGTGTCCTGACTCCCCAGAGTAGGTCGGCAATGGGCGTCACACCCACCTGCATCCAGGGGTGCATCATAACAGGTCACCCTCCTCCGATGCTCAGGTGCCTGGGATGATATGCCAGATGGCCCGTGTCCAGGCTATGAAGAGCTGAGCGAGTGTCTGGCTCACACAGACACCAGGTAGCACCTGTCCCTGACACCCCGACTCCCTTAGCAATCTACAGCATTCGGTGAAGGATTGTCTGAGAAGATAAGAACCCAGTCTAAAGTAGAATTTTACACTCAGGGATAGGGGATGGGGAACAGTGGTCCCAGAAGGAATGGGGTGCCCACAGCCCAAGAATCAGGCCATGACCTTCTGAGAATGTATTGAGACGTCTTGAGTGCCAAACCCACTCTCATTATGTACTTTTTGTGTAATCCTGTAGCACAAATGATATGCAAGTATAGTAACATCTCTACTAATATATAAACCACAAATAAAATTGATTTTAAGTGTGTAAATATGTAGAGAAATTTGCTGATACATTTATAATAAATTGGGATACTGAGAATACATGCTTGATTTTTTTTTCCCCACTGATAACAGAGGCACTCAGTGAAAAGTTACTGGCTCTGGAGGTATAGCTACAGAGTGTTCTTAGCACCCATGGGATCAGTCCCCAACAGACACCCCCACCATCCATCTTGTGGGCTGGGGAAAGCAAATTAAATGCTGTGATTTGGGGATGACTACATTGGAAAAAGTTGTTCTGTTTATTCCAGGGATTTAAAAATATTTAGAACAAAGATTTCTAGGCTCCAAAATTGAATGTGGAATGGACAGTTGTTGGCCTGGTTTCTTGAAGAATTGTCTGTGGCTTCTGTCAAACAGAGCTTGAAGCCAACGTGCAGCCTTAACCTCCAACAACCACCCGTGAGTTCTGGAACAGGCCTTCCTCTCTGTGGTGCGGCTGACCCAGGTGGAAGGGAGCCTGCATTGAACTGCTCGTCTTGACCACGTGGAATTCTGACCACCTCTAAACTCTGTCCACTTTTCCTTCTGCTCACTGTGGGGGAGATCACAATTTCCCCAAAGAAACCCTGGAAAGCCAAACAAACAGAGGGAAGGTATGGGGGTGAAAGTGAGTGTCGTTGGGAACACCTTCCAAGCATGCCTGGACTTTTGAATCTTGTTGAGTTTCCACCAACCAAAACACAATAATTAATATTTTACAATGAGATGAGCAAGTGTAATTCTCAGATTCCAATCCTCTTCTGAACTTCCTATGTAGATCCAAAGTTTTTCTAATGACCTTTGTTCTTCATGGACCTGTGACATCTTTATCGAGACGTTACACTATTTTGTTTACTTCCTGTAAATGCCTGGTACATTCTGCTGACTTCCTATGGCACACCAAGCAGACAAGCATCCTGTGTCTTTAAAAAGGCTCCCTCGCCCTTTTCCATTCTCCTGGGCCAGCCACCTTGCTCTGGTCTCAGTGAACTTTTCTTTGTTCTGGCTTACGTGCTAAGTGCATTTATTCCCCTGGGAAGCGTTTCAATGAGTCACCTGATCCTGCACTAGGACCCATAGGCTCTGGGAGGTCACAGTTCCAGTTTTCTTCCGAGGCCACCATCCCCTCTGAAGCCTTTTAAAGTGCTGGGCTGATGGCTAAGAGGGTGGATCATATAACCAAGCATGTAAGCCCCTTTCAGAATGCACTCACCTGGTAAGGAGCTTTTGGCCCGTGATCAGCCTTTAGGAATTTGAAGCCTTAACATGCTACCAAAGCCCTAGATTATGAGGCCCAAGCTCCCTTATTTGGAGGACCAGCCTTTGGAATTTATAATGTGCCCAACTGTTCCAGGTACCTAGACTCCGCAGTCTCCCTGTGTTCCCAAGGGCTGGCCCTATGTTGGCTTTCTTTTAGGAGCTGAAGTCCTGGCAGGACCAGAGAGAAGACTTCTTGCAGAGGAAATGGTACAGCTCATTCAAGAAGGAGTGTCCTTTCTCCATAGGATTTCAAGGTTGTATATGGCCACTGGAGAATGTGTTAGTACTGGGACTTCTTCCCGTGATGACAGCATCAATCTGTGAGAAATAACTTCAGAGTGTATGCAATAGGTTGTGTTTGTGCATGTTTACTTGTGTACAGGGCTACATGTATAGAACTATGTGCAAATGTGTGCATATGTGGAAGGCAGATGTTAGCCTCTGGTATCATTCCTTGGATGCTATCTACTTTGTTCTGTTTTGCTTTGCTTTCAGTCAGGCTCTCTCTCACTGGTCTGGGACTCTCTGGATCAGGTAGACTGGCTATAGCCAGCAAGGGCCAGGGTTCTTTTCCTCTTCGCCAGCCCAGCGCTGAGATTGTAAGCCATACCTAGCTCTTAAACAAGGTCTCCGTGGCCAAAGTCAGGTCTATGTGCTCACGTGCAAGCACCTTAATAACTGAACTATCACCTCAGCCCATTGTCTGCAAAGTTTTGATGAAACTGAAATAGCCGACTGTGGATGATAAAAATATGGCATCACAATTGCAACTTGGCAGCCCAATTTCAGGTACACATTGAATAAAATCTGCAATGAGAAGTGGCTTTATCTGTCAACATAAATCCCTCCTGAGAGAGACCTATCCTATGCCAAAAGGTTAAAGATAAGTGTTCTGGCTGAATGGTGTAAGAGAGACAGGCACAAAAACTATAAACTAAACTATATTATTTAGAAAACTCATATAATCGTTGGCCCTTTGACCCAGCAAACTTCCTTGTTTGAATCTATTGCAAATATTATTGCAAAAATCAAAAGGAGATATATGCACAAGACTAGCCAAAGTATTTTCTCACCACTGGGCTGGGATGCAGGTGTCTATTACCAGGAAACCGGGTGAAGAAACCACAGAGGTAGGGATGAGTGAGGACCTGTTCTGAATGATGCTGTGGAATAATGTCATGGGTACATAACTAAGTGAAAAGGAGCTAAAAGAGAAAAGGACAGAGGGGAGGGAGAAACACACCTCCACACAGTGTTTGGAATATACAGGAAAGGAGACATATAAAGAATGGCAAATAAGACTAAAATTAGGCAGACAGTTTTTATATGGGGTATGGAAGACACACAGATGGGGAAAACAAAGGACAGTTAGAAGCCAGGTGAGCGGCCCAGTTGGAGAAGCAGGATTGAAGATTTATTACAAAGCAAGCATTCCGCCAGGGACCTAAGCAGTCCTGAGGTTAACTTCAGCACTTGGAAACTGCTAGGAAAAACAATGAAGTAGTAGGATTCGCAAGTCTGTGGAATGTTCCTGTCAAGAGGCAAGCTGGCTAAAGTAGTATTTCTCAAACCTTGGGGAGTTATTTGTGATGGTGTGGTATTTGCCAACTTGACAAATGGAACCACCCAGGAGGTGGGCCACTAGGTGTGTCTGTAGTGAGAGTTTATCGTAGGCTTAGATTTTTCAAACATCCACTTGATTTAAGGTTTTTAAATGCTCTTCCTCCCTTCCAAACACCCAACCTTAAGTAGGAAATTAGTAGGGAAAGAGGCTACAGACCTTTTATCCACTTCCTGCTGATAAGGGTCAATAGATTTTTTTGGGGGGGATTACCAAACTCAGTCATCAGGATGTCAGCAGTCTAGTCAGACACCAAAGCAGCAGCAGCAGCAGCAGCAGCAGCAGCAGCAGCAGCAGCAGGAGTCAGCAGCAGCAGGAGTCAGCAGCAGCGGAGCAATTCAGTAGAAAAGGCTAGACTCCACCCAAACTGCATGAGTGCGCCAGCTTGGCAAAACTCTTTCAAAGCAGCAAGGAAATTTCTCAAGAGTGTTTCTCTCTTCGAAACCCAGCAAAGCGATGCAAACCCTTGCAAAGCATAGAGATGTACAAAGTGTCCTCTCACTGTCTGTGGGTGTCTATGAGTTCTCCAGCTCACAAAAACCGTGCCCCTCGCACAAGGTAAGTTCCAGCCGTCAAACATCATGTGCCTTTTCATGGGGCCTCTTTTCTGGGGGAGGGGGAGAGGGAGATTCCCACATCCCACGATTATAACCAAAACAAAAACAAACCAAAAAAAAAAAAAATGTTCACACAACACAGCTGAGCTTCCGGAGAAACCTGAAACTTCCACTTGAGTTTATCTGGATTATATCAGGTGAGTTGGGGATTCATGCCCACCATGGGTGGCACCACTCCCAGGCCTGGACCCTGGACAAGGGATCTGGCAGCAGCCTGAATTCACCTGCTTCCAAACTGTGAATTCAAATAAGCCCGTCCTCCTTCAGATAAGTCACAGTGTTTTATCACAGCAGCAGGAAAACATGCTAGGACAGTAACATGAGATTCCATAAACTTGTTCCCACTGGCAGATTCATTTTCTGACTTGATGTCTGTTGGAAACGTCATTTCTAATGGTCAGAAAGGGCTTTTTTTCCCTCTCTCTCTTTTTACCACCTGAGATAATTTTGGTTTCTGTGTTATCAGAGGGTTCTAGTCTCTGGCAGGTCCAAAGAAAGCACCAACAGCAATCTATCTGATCAAGTGGAGTTCTAGAGTTTCCAGTTCAGTCTGTTCCCCAGACCCTGGGTTTCTTGATGATCACCTACTCTGGCCATGGTGTCTGAGATGAGCCTATTAAGACTATCATATAGGGCTGGAGAGATGGCTCAGAGGTTAAGAGCACTAGCAGCTCTTCCAAAGGTCCTGAGTTCAATTCCTGGCAACCACAGGGTGAATCCCAACCATCTAGAATGAGACCTGGTGTCCTCTTCTGGTCTGCAGGCATACATGCAGACAGAACACTGTATAAATGATAGATAAATCTTTTTAAAAAGACTGTCACATAGTTATTTATATCATAGTGACACCAGGCTGGTCTCTTCGTGTTATAAAACGGTGGTTGTTGTCAGAGAAAAGAATATGAACTGTTCATGCTTGCTTGAAGTATATTTATGAGATCCTGAATGGTCACAGAAAGACACTGAAATAACTGATTAGAGGTAAAATCCAGTTGTTATAACTTTGACATGGATTCTCATGAGGCCAGGATGGCCTCGAACTCCCCAGGTGGCCAAAGGGTACCATGAACTTCCGATCCTCCTAAGTGCTGGGGCTTGGGGTGTGCATCACCATGTCTGGTTACCTGGTGCCGCCAACCAAGCCCAGGACGCACAGCACGCTAGGCAAGCTAAATGAGCTTCGCCCAGTCCCTGCTGTAACCGCCATCGAACACCCTGACCCTCATCTGGAGGGAAGCCCAATGTTCTCACTGACATCTCAGTAACGTCCGTGGTCACCACGTCGACTCTACAACCCAGCAGGAGGCATTCAAAACTGACCAAAAACAGAAGGCTGATGAGATGATGGGGGCGGGGGAGGATCTGGTAAAGATTTCTCTGCTCTCCATAGAAAACCACGGAAGAAAATGCCTCTTGGTCTTTGGAACACTGTCTTGGTCCTTGGTCCTGTGTCTAGAAGTGAAATCTAGGACACGGTATCCATCTTACAGAAAAGCCTTGTCTAGGGCTCATGGGAGATGAAGGTGGAGCCCCCATTGGGTTTGGTCAGCCCTGAAGCCTGAGCCTCCTGCAGACTTACAGTCAGATGAGTAAATAAATTAGCCACTTCTTAGAGCCTTTCCAAGCTGGGATTTCTGGGATGCAGGACTGAACACACCCTGTAACAGGGACGTCTTTGTGCCCTTGGTTCTCTGGAGGCTTGAAACCCATTCACGTGGATGAGTCTTCTCAGACAGGCAGACATGACTATTCTACCCACACTTTTTAGCTGATCCACTGCAAGTGCCCCTTACACTGCATCTTTGGGCCTGTGTGTGTGTGTGTGTGTGTGTGTGTGTGTGTAAGTAGAGATGGACAAAGGCCTAGAAGAGAACTCACCTCTTCCACTCTTTCCATGTTGCCCACTCTTCTAGATTATCGGTGCAATGAGCACCTGGATGGGGGCCGAGCAGTTTGCTGACTGCTGGGTAAGCCAGGCTTTGGTGTGAGACTGCCTTCTTCCCTTGAATCCCTTGGGGGACTTCTTAGCATTGAAGGTATCTCATCCTGGGACTTTCATAGCGATCTGGGCATCTTGGGCTACTATCCAAGATGCTATTTTCCTGCCATCCAGGTAGGAAACCAGCAGGCAGCTTGATAAACATGGGTTCAGAGCATAGAATGACATTTATCACGGACTGCTTCTCCAGGGCCAGAGGTCTGAAGGAGCAGGGCTCTCAGCAGCCCTGTGGGCAAGATGCAGATGTCTGCCACTTACACAGCACAGACACACACAGAGGCACATAGGTGCACACAGAGACACACAGGCACACACACTGACATACATACTCAGAGACACATACAGAGACATGTAGATAAACACACACAGCACAGACACACTCAGAGACACACAGGCACACACACACACAAACACACATACAGACACAAAGATACACACATACACAGACACATATACAGACAAGACAAACATACATACACACAAATAAATTAATTAAATTTATTATCAATTTAATTCAATTAAAATTTTTAAGAGAAAATGAAGAAAGACATCCCCCCCCCACACACACACACACAACTTCGTGAATCTGCCTATATCTTTGGAGTAGGCTGCCCTTGGCATGATGCCTAGGTTCCTGGAACCTATAAAGTGCTAAATGGCAAAAAGAAATTAAAGTTGTTAATCAGCTGATTTGAAAATGATGTGGACCCTCCTGGCAGGGCTACTGTGATGATTCTAAACATCCTTTAAAGATGAAAGAAGAGGCAGCAGAAGACGAGGCGAGGTGGCTTAGTGCAGTGTCTCTATGGTGTGGAACCGTAAGCTGGAGGGCTCAGGCCGCTTTTGGAAACTGGAGAAGCTGAGTGTGGCCGTGGCAGGAGCAGAAGAGGCTGCTTAGCTGGGCTGCTCCATAAATACCGTCCAGAGGTCACAGGGGTTAAATGTTGAAGGCAGCGCTAACTCTTAACACCCGCTGCTCCGACTGGTTCCGATGCACTGGCCTTTGTACTCAGCCTAAATCGGGTCCTACTGGAGGAGAGGTCCCAAAATCTAGTGCCTGGAATCCTTATAAGGAGAAGCAGGCGTGGAGTCCAAAACATGGAGGAGAGGGACCAACAGAGACAGAGATCAGAAGGACAGTCTGCAAACCAAGGAAACCAGGGGCTGGCTGCCCCAAGCTGGAAGAGGCAGGAAGCAATTTGGCTTAGACCTCAAAGGGAGCCCAGTCCTGCCAACCCCTGACTTAAGACTGTCATCCCCAGAGCTGAGAAAAAAAAAAATGATTTCAGCCTCCCCTCCCCCAGCTGGTGGTTCTGTTTCCTGTATCCTCAGGACTCTCATATTGAGTTAGCTGGTGGCCAGACCTCGAGCACAGGCTTACCAGGGCCTTTAGGATAGTCAGCTTTCTCTGCCCAGGCTAAGTGATGAGGGCCGGCCACTGCCTAAGCAGCTATCACTAGAGGCAGCTGCGTCGCTGTCCCTGGCTGACCTGAAGCCCCGACGAAGGTGGCTTTTTATTTTTGCCACATCTGTTGTCCAGTGTGTCTCCTGTTTCCCTAGTGGTGACACCTGTATTAGTTACTTTTTGCATCACTGGGATAGGGCAATGGACAGAAGCAACTGAGGGAGACCATATTTGTTCCCTTTGCTTGCAGTTTAAGGTGAGACGGTCTAGCGTGCTGAGGAAGACACGATAACTGGGTTCCAGCCAGAAGCATTCAGCACGCTTGTTACAACAGGAATCCCAGGCTAGAAGCCCGGTGTGCGATCCTCAAGCCCAGGCCCGTCAGCCTCACCTCCACTAGCTGAGGCCCCAGATGTTACCCAGACTTTCAAAACAGTGCCGTGAGCCAGGCACCCAGGGTCCAAACGCACGAAGCCTGTAGGGGACATTGAGGAACGTTCCAGCCCGAGGACCAGCAAGACTGCTGAGCAAACATGACCTCATGTTGGAGTTCAAGCTCCGGACTCCACGCAGCGGAGGAGAGAAAGAACTGCAACCTGTTTTCTGATGTCCGCAAGCACCGCAGCACAGGCGCACGGGCGCGTGCGTGCGCACACTCACGCAGGAACACCAACAAAAACACCCTTGATTAATGAATCAACTTTTTGGTAACTTTTAAAGATCCACCCCCGTTAGGAGCGCCGGACAGGATAGGACCTGCCAGCTGCTCACCGCATGAGGGCGTGCTGTATGTCCCCTCGTGCGATAGGGCCCGGCGTGTGGCCAGAACCACGTGGCCCGGGGCCTGGAAAACACCGCCTCTGCGTTTAGACTCTACTGCTCGGCTCAGTTCACACCTCGGGGAAGCGTGTCGTTAAAGATACCCTCACTGAAATGATCGGAACGGAGAGCGAGAAACCACGGGTTTGGGATGTCTGTCGTTTACCACTAGGGGGCAGTGTTCGCACAGCTGGCTCAACCCAACCTTTGCATTTCGAGAAGTCAAGTGGGGATTAAATTCTGTTGCACGCAAATTTAAACGAGGTTTCGGAAAGGCCACGGTTCGTGACTGTAAGAGTAGAGCCATTCTTTCGACAGACGTCCCGAGTGAGCCTGGAGAGGTACCCTGTGCAGTGTAGAACGCTGAGACCCGCTCTGACCACCCGTCCTCTGCTCATTTTGAGCTGGGGAGCAAACAAGAGCTGCCGAGGCTGCTGCCAGGATACAGCCACACCCCTAGATTTAGACCCAAATCCTTATTACAAACATGCAGTGAGTTGCGGGCTGCGCTCTGGCAGGTCGCTTTCCTGTATTGACTTTGTGGGTATTCAGCTATGCTTCAGAGCAGCTTGAGGTTACAGAAACACCGAATGAAGACACACGGAGTGTCGCGAACGGCCTGCCTACCTCCTCTCCCCACTTTCCCGCTCCTAACGTTTTGCGGATCATTTGTTACAGCTAGTAAACCGACGCTGAGACACAATCGCTGAGTCCACAGCTCACGAAAAGGCTCATTCTTGGTATTGCGTGCCCGGCACACAACACAGATACAGACACGTACACATGTGTGCCTATGTACCACACACAGCACACAGCAAAACTGCTGTGGCCTTGCCCACAAATAAAGCAAGACTCCGGAGCAGCTACAGGAGCCCTTGTCAACAGTGACCTCAAACACAAAAACCACCTTTCCCCTCCCACCATTTGTGGATCCGAAGATTGGCAGCTGGATCTCTCTGTAACAGCCAACAGTCACCCCATTCAGCGTCTCCTTCTGGCACAGCTACTCCCTTATGGGGGTCTCTTCCTTGACAGCAAAGGACCTGGTCCTTTTCAGGAGCAGAGAAATACTCAGCAGCCGCACAAAGAAAAAGCAGCAGCTGAAAGAGAAGACCCAGAGAAGGGAGGAGGTCTGTTCAGGAATTGACTAAAATAACTCAACAGATCAAAAGCAAAACAACTAATCCTGGCTGGAAGATGGCTCAATGGGTAGTGCTCTCTAGACAAGCAACAAGGACCTGGGTTTGATTCCTCAAACTCACATTAAAATAAAGCAAAGCTGAACAAGGCAGTACATGCCTCTAATCTCAGTGCTGGAGAAAGAGACAGGCAGATCCCTGTGCTGTATTGGACAAACAGCCTAGCCTACATGGTGAATGTTGGTCAATGAGAGACCCTGTCTCAAAAACCAAGGCAAACAGCTCCTGAAAAATCACACACACACACACACACACACACACATTTGTATTTGTATGTATGTACACCTACATATGAGAGAGAGAGAGAGAGAGAGAGAGAGAGAGAGGAGGCAGTTTTTACTGAGACAGTAGAGACAGGTTGCAGAGAGAGAACTCTGGTGAAGATGGAATGAGCCAGAGAATGAGAAGGAGCACGAAAATTAGGAAAGATTGCTGGAAGCCTGACCCGGTGGCACATGCCTGTAATCCCAGCACTCAGGGAGGCAGAGGCAGGTGGATCTCAGTGAGTTCAAGGCCAGCCTGGTTTACAAAGTGATTCCAAGACAACCAAGGCTACACAGAGAAACTCTATCTAGAAAAAAGCCAAACCAAAAAGAGAGAGAGAAAAAAAAGAAAGGATTGCTGGAGTTAGTCTGAGGCCAAGCAGAGCAACTCAGGGTCATGAGAAGGGAGATTGAATCAGTCAGCTGGGGGAGGAGTTTGAACCAGAACAGCTGAGTTGATCCAGCCAGCCCAGAGCACAATAAGAACAAGAAAGGGTGAGCTTATTAAGCAATAAGTCTCAGAGGCTGAAAACATTCTAGGCCTAGGTCAGATTGTATGGAGGCTAGAAGCTTCCAGGACTAGGCCTAGGTCAGCAGATGGAGGCAGTGAGCTTCCAAGACAAGTAACACAGGTGAATAAAAGTTGTTCTTACATACATGCACACACACAACCCAATAAAAAATTTTAGAGATATCTAAGGCAGCAAAGCCATGACTTAAGGAGGAGAAATCCATGGAGCATAAGGAAGAAACTGAATGCTTTTGAAATCACATGCAGACTCGTTTCACTGAGATGTAGGGAGAGGAAACAGGTGGTGACCCGGGAGAAGGTTGAGGGGAACAGTCAGGGGTGGCCAACCAAACCTGGAGCGCCGTCTCAGCTGTGAGGCATCTGCAGTGAGCTATGTGAGCAATGCTCAGGTCCTGAGCTGGACAGCCCAAAGTAGGAAGACAGGAGAGCCGTCAATGTCATCAATATGGCACCATGATTCACCAAGACCTTCTGGTGATGGGTCAGTGTAGACTAGAGCAGAGCAGAGGGAGTAGGATTGGCAGGAGTCTTGCTTCTTGGCCTTTTGAACTTGAGATAGTCTTGGCAATTTGGTCTGTGTTTCTGACATGGGCAAAACATAGTAATTCCCACAGTCACAGGCAGGAGCCTGGAGCAAGGCAGTTGCTATGGAAACAGCTGTCAATAGTGGAGTCCTGTCCCTTCCGTTTGTTTGTAATACTGGGTCAGGACTCCGAGGTAGACAAGGATGGCTTTCCACTCCCTGGAATCGGTGAAGAATATTTGAGCTTTTGTTTCTACTGAGGTTTTCTTTACAGAACAACAACAAAAGATGTCATGCTCTCCAGCTTTGTGAACTGACTCTGGGGCAGAAGCTAGAGAAGCAGGTGCTACAGGGGACAGACCCCTGCAGAATACCAGGACCAAGTGTCCAGACCCCAGAAGGAGTCAGCGAGCCAAGCCCACTCATGTGGCACATGGAGCTCACACCATGTAGGCTGAGATGGCTCCACGGGCAGCACACACTTATAACTGCAGTGCCAGAGAAAGAGACTGTATTGGCCAGCCAGCCTAGCCTGCCTGTGAATGCTGGCCAATGAGAGACCCTGCCTAAAACCAAGGTGAACCACACACGCACACACACACACATTTGTATATTTGTATGCATGTGCACCTCCATGTGTGAGGGAGAGAGGAGGCAGTTTTTACTGAGACAGCGGAGACAGGTTTTGCAGGTTTTGCTGTTACAGCTGACCGAAAATTCCCATGAGGCAGATTTGTGGGTTATCCCAGCTCACTCATAACTAGGTTAATCCTCCCTGAAAGAAGCAAGAGCTTTATAGAGATGGTGAGAAAGACTATGAACCAATTCTGTGAAAGCAAGGGGGTGGGCACAAAAGGCTGGCACCCCCTGCTCCGGGTGTGAGCAACCGCAGCCATGGTCAGTGGCCCTGAGCACTGAGAATAGTTTAAAATGTGTCAGCTGACACCGAACAGTGAGTGAGGAAGTGGCCACTTTCAGCCAGAATACTGTGTTATGGAAGAACATTTTAAAGACAGACGTTTGGAATGGTTTCTCTCATTAAGTGACTTATTGCCAAAAACTGAGGTGTATCTGTGAAAGTTCTCCTCTGTCTTGCTTTAAAACGTGAAGACAGTTTTCAGTCAGGGGCCTTCAAGGGTCTCTGTGAGTTCCACCAACTTGTGAGGTTCATAAAAGAAAGTAGTTGCGCTTTGATTCTCAAGAGCAACTCGCTGACATCAAAGCATGTGGAAATGCACTAACTGCACAAGATAGAAATAATGTTCCTCTGTATGTATGTGTGTGGGCTTCCAGCTACGAGTACTGTAAATTAATAAACATGAGGCACAATTGTGGCATGCCTTGATCTCTCACAGGTGAGCTATGTGCCACAGGGTGGCCTCTGTTGACAAGCAAGAAAAATGAGCACAAGGGCTTTGAGAAGTAAAAACATTTTATTTTGTTTTATGCCAAGGGTAGATTCTCTGAAGCCCAGCATGTGGCCCTCCTATCTCACTGTCCCTCCTCAGTATGAGGAGTACAGGTACACCACACCACACCTAGCTGAACTGTCTTGGACTCTAAGTGACTACTTTTATTCCTGTTGCTGGAATAAAATACCCCAGCAAAGGACAACTCGAGGGAGAAAGAGTTCATTTGGATTACAAGTTCAGGCTGCAGTCCATTTCGGCAGGGAAGTCACGGCATGGGCTTGAGGCTACTCACATCCACGGTGAGGAGCAGAGAGAATGGATGCAGGCACAGATGCAGGAGTGGATGCTCAGTTTGCTGCCTCTACTCTGCTCCTTTATAAGTTCTCAGAACCTCATGATCCACATTCAGGCTGCAGCTTCCCACATGAATTAGTATGAAAAGACAATCCCCTAAGGACATCCCACAGGCCCACCTGAGCTGCATAAGCCCTCACTGCTGCTCTCTGCCAAAGCTGACAACTACATCACCATAAGTAAAACACATTATTTTATTAATTCATTTAACAACTGTTACTGGAGCCCTATGTGTGTCCAGAGCACTCTAGGATATTTGGACCATAATTTGGATAAACATTATATCTTCATTGTTTTCACACTAGAGAACAGAGGACATGCAAGAAATATTTAAATCTGTGGTCGTTTTCTTCCTTATACTGTCAATGCTATTATAATATATGTTTTATAGCAGGCATTAAACTTATTAATAGAGTAGAAGCAACAGAGATTGTTCATACTAGATGTGTTTAAAATTTTGCATTTTTAGTGTATATAACATAACAATGTTACTACATGCTAGCCACAAATTTTCATATTCATGTTTGATGTGTGAACATATTTTTATATGCCATAGCATGTCTAGCACATACCAGGCCCTGTAGGTAATAACTGTTGTGACTTGTTGTAAATGTTATATATTGGTTCACCTCTGTTAATGTGCATGCATATATTACAGCCTTATGCATATACTTGTTATGTTAGACGTGCATATCCCCTAGTGCACAACTTATACCACCTTTGTGTGTGTGGGGAAACTCACTCTCCATTCAATATTTCAGGTTCCCAGAAGAACAATTTCACGATTTTTTTCTCTCACTTTAAATACTCAAAACCCAATAATTTCTCCAAACTGAATTTATGAATGTATTTCCCCTGAGTTATATGATGGGAGATTGTCAAAACCACCTGAGCTTTTAAGGAATGACTTTTAAGAAAGAATAGTAGTGAAGAGTGGTAGTTTGACTAGAAAGGGTCCCCATAGACTTGTGTTTGAGTGCTTGGCCCATAGGGAGTGACACCATTATGAGGTGTGGCCTTGTTGGAGGAAGTGTGTCCCTGTGGGGGTGGGGCTTTAAGGGCTCAGATGCTCAGGCTACACCCAGTGTAGGGGCTTTAAGGGCTCACAGTCTCCTGCTGCTGCGTGTAGATCAAGATGTAGAACTCTCAGCTCCTTCTCCAGCACCAAGTCTGCCTGCAGGCTGCCATGCTTCCTGCCATGATGATAATGGACTAAACTTCTGAAACTCTAAGCCAGCCCCAATGAAATGTTTTCCTTTATAAGAGTTGCCGTGGTTATGGTGTCTCTTCACAGCAATAGAAAAGTAACTAACACAAACCTTAAGAAAGAAAAATGTTTCTGTAAAAACAAAGCAAGAAGCTGGAGACTTGGCTCAGTGCTTAAACTGCTTGAGCTGTATGAATGCAGGCCAGATGTTGGATCCCCAGAATCCGTGAGTGTTGGATGGGCCTGTGGCTATTCCAGCTTCAGAGAATCAGCAGATCCCCAGAGGAAGCTGGCTATGGAGACTAGCCAAGTCTGCAAGCTCCGGGTTGGACTGAGAGAGCCTGCCTCGATGCATATATGGAGGAATGACTGGAGGACCTCTACATCTAAGTAAACCCTGTGCATGTAGACTAATGTGAGCTGCACACATGTAACTTTCATACACACACATATATACACACTGTGTGTTTACACACACAGATGGAAGAAAAAAATGAGTAAATAAAACAAAGCAAAACACAAACAGAAAACAATTGCCTGATATTTCGGTTCATTTGTTTGTGTGTAGTAACAAACTAGGAAACTCAAAAGAGTCTTGTTTGAGCAATCTCTGGAACACTCAAAAAGTGAGCAATTTACCTTCTTCTATGCTAAGTAATATTTGAAAATGTTTGTAATTTCTCAGACCCTGCAGGAACGTCATTGGCTCATGTAGTAGACATTCAACAAAGGTCTTCGGCACACAGGCCGCTCAACCTCCAGAGTGGAATAGAAAGCACCTAGAGGTGTGGGAGAATGGAAAGGCTGGCTCATCCCTCGTGGGCACCTCTGCACAATGGCGGGCGGGGCAGGAATGGAAGAGGCGGTGCTAGAAGTGAGCATATGCCAAGATGGCGATCTGAGCCTCCTTTCCTTTTCTACTGGGTAATTGCCATGGCTGACATAAAGCAGCATACAGGGAGGAAGGCGAGAGAACACCCCCACTCCACTTGAATGAATGTGAGCTGCTCTTCACCTCTTCTGCTTTCTTTCCCAAGTCTGGTGCTGATGAGAAAGACACAAGACAGATCTGAGGTTCTGTTGTTGCAGCCTCTAAAAGGGCTACAGTTAACAAGCCTTGAAGGGTGCCAGGGGAGTCACTCCGGCTTTATGGTGGCGCGCTCTCTGAAAAGGTTGCCTCCAAGTTCAGTTGATTTCCCTTCAGAAATGGCCATGGTTATATTTATTCCAGGGATGTGTCATGCTTCACTTCTGCCTCGGCTGTCGACAGCTTTCATTGTCTATTTTGACCTCTTTGGGAGCAGCTGTTGATTGCTGATACTGATAGCGCCGCTGAAAGCATAAGGCACAGCTTAATTAAGCTTGAGTTTGAAAGGCTTCATCATGGTCCAGGGACTGTAAAATGCTATATTCTAAATGCAGAGGGAAGTGGGACATTTTATCATTGAACATGCTACCTATGGGAGGCAAGAATTCTGGCGACCCAGGTGTGGAAGGCGTGGCGCTAATCCTACTTGTACATGGCGCTTTGGCTTGGAATTTAAGAGGCTCTGTCTTACACGATCCCATAGGAGCTGGCTCAGGTGTGTCCTGTAGAGCAGCCTGTGTGGAGGGAGGCTGAACTTTCTCTTAGGTTCATCACTCCTGCTCCCTACTTTCGCTCTTTCCGCTCTTTATCTCTTCCTTCCCTTTTGCCTGTTTTCCCCCTTCCCTACTTTTTTCCCCATGTTTCTTTGGATCCTTCCTATTTTAGCTGTAGAAGCAAAGGCAAAGATAGCATGAGAATGGCTGCCTTCTGCCTTGCTGCCTGCTGGCTGTTTGCTTGAGGGAAAGCCATTTGATGGATGCACAGGAAACTTCAGGAGCGAGACATACCCATAACATATTACATTAAAAAAAAAAAAAAAAGCTCTTTGGGATTGAAGAGATTTCTTAGAGGTAAGAGTCCTTGCTGCTTTTTCGGTTCCCAGCACCTACACTAGGAGGCTCACAACTGTCCGTCACTCCAACTCCAGGAGATCCCGTACCTTTTTCTGGCCTCCTCGGGAGCTGGAACAACCCATGCTGCCATTGGAGAAATGGACTTGGTTGAACCACCGCTCTCTCTCTCTGCTTGGCTGCTCAGGGAGGATGAGGCAGATATGTTCTTCATTCACATCTTAGCAGAGACCAGCAGCACTCTGAAGCTAATTACAGATGGCTTTGTCCTTGCCACTTGCCCGAGTTTGTCCCTGACTCTCCTGCCTCAGAGCCACCACAGGAAGCTAGCTGTGATGGCATGCTTGCCCACATCTTGGGTTTCTGTCTCCATGGTGTGTTATGTCCCCTCACATTCTTTGCCCATTAGGCCCACTCTGTGTGCCACAAATGGCTTAGAGTAAGCCAGCCATGAAACAGTGCTCTGGGCCAAGGATGAAAACAACAGACCCACCCAGCAACTGTTTGGCTGGGTGTTGTTTTTCCAAAACTGGGCCTCACTCACTTTGTTACCCTCTTCAGAACGTCTGGCTGGGGATGGCCGGAGGGTTTGATTCTGTGATGTCATCCTCTCTGTTGAACTTCATGTAATCCCACAGGGCCTTTATCACATTCTATTCTGAAACCACTGGCTATGTTGAGACAGCGCATGCTATAAGATTTACCCTTTAGAGCGCAACAGAGCACTTTTTCCAATATACAAGGACTCAGGCAGACATCATCACCAATCAGTTTTACTTGTTCATCATTCCTCAAAAAAAAAAAAAAAAAAAGACTCATCTGCAGTCATTCCCTGCTTCCTTCCCATCAGCCCCTGGCAACCACTGAGCTATTATTCTTTGTCTCTGCATATTTGCCTAATTTTATATACACGGAATATATGACATTTTGTGAGTGGTGTCTTTCATGGGCATCATGTCTCCAAGGTCCACCATAGGAGTGACAATGTCTGTTGTTATAGAAACAGAAAATCCCAAATCGTTCGATTTTACCAATGAAGACTCAGGAGCCAGACGCTGGGGTGAAAACCTACTAGGTTGTCCTACTCGATACAATGGTTTGAATGAGGAGTGTCCTCTGTGGGCTCAGGCATTTGAACACTTGGTCCCTGGCTGGCACTGTCTGGGGAAGGTTTAGGAAGTTTGGCTTTACTGGAGGAAGTGTGATCACCGGGCTTTGATACTATATAGCCTCACTTTATTTCTAGTTCACTGTCCCTTGTGGATGAAACAAGATCTCTCAGCTTCCTGTTCCGGCTACCATGCCTATTTTACTTACTGCCATGGTCTTCCCACCACAATGGACTCTTGTCTCTCTGGAACCCTATATCAAACTCTTAATAAACTGTTTTATAAGTTGCCTGGGTCATGGTGTTTTATAACAGTGACAGAACACTGAACTGATACACACAGTGATTTTTTTTTAAGACACCAAAGCAGAAAGGAAAGTTTTTAGAGTAAAAAGAGTTGGTCAGCAGGATGGGGGAAAGGGCAATGGGAGACAGATGTGAGCAAAATACAGTATCTGTGTATACATGCACATATGATATATGCGTGAAACTATACTGTTGAAACCCATTATTTTGTGTTAAATTATCTAAGAATTGGACAGTGATATAATGACCGATAAGTTGAAGTATAAACGTAAGCCCCTATCATGGTGTTGCTCAAACCTTACTTGTGACTCCGTGGTAATATACAATACTAAGTATCTCGGCACAGAACATCTAACTAGATTTCGTTTAAGTCTTCCAAAGTTGGCTGATGTGTTTTCAATCATCGCTGCGTGGGAACCGCAGAAGCGCTGCCTCCTGGATTACTGTCCCGTGGGCTAACACCGGACAAGTGTCCTTCAACAGGCACTGCCAGCTGTCAGAACAGCAGAACTGGCGAGAGGCCTCTGCCCCTAAAAAATATGGCCGCCCCGAGGCTTCAGGCTTAGGGCGGTGGAATGGTCTCACGTGACAAAATTCTGTCATATTATTGGTCTAGTTTACGAGGAGGGCGGGACTTAATGACCCGAGCGGGCCGACCTTAAAGGGAACGCTCCTGCGCTCCGCAGATCTGCGGTTGGAGGCCGGCAGACGCGGGCTGGCGGCCCCTCCCGCGCAGGGCGGAGGCGAGCTGGGCGGGCGCTGGCAGGCGTCGTCCGGGCGCCGCGGTGACCCCGAGAGGGTGAAGCGGGAGCCGGCGGCCGCGGCGCGGAGCCCAGGCGAGCGGGGGAGTGAGCGCCGGGCATGGAGGACGGCGTGGCGGGGTCGCGGTTCGGGAAGGTGGAGGCGGTCGAGGCGCGGGCGCCCCACCGGGTGACTCTGCGGCCCTTCGCGCCCTTCTCTGCGGCTGCCGAGGCGGACGAGGGCGGCGGCGACTGGAGCTTCATCGACTGCGAGATGGAGGAGGTGGATCTGCAAGACCTGCCGAGCGCCACCATCGCCTGCCACCTGGACCCGCGCGTATTCGTGGACGGCCTGTACCGGGTGAGGACCTGGCCGCCGTCGGGGCAGAGGGCGGACACTTGTTGCGGGGCGCAGCCGGGGCGGGGACGGGCCGCAGCCGTGCATTAGGGGTCGCTGGCTCTGGGGTCGGGCTTCCTTGTGCACCGCCTACGTGGTCCAGAACGCGTTCTACAGGGTCACTGAAGATTTGACATCAGTTCCTTCTCCCCACTGCCGTGGTGGGTTATTTATACCTTCCCCCTCTCCTTCCCACGGTGTCAAAATTGTGTGGGTTTGGGCGGGGAAGGAACAACTCCCAACGTACTGAGTGTCCCTGATGGTGATGTGTCGCCGCTTTAAGGAACTAAATATCCCAAAGGCTTACGAAAAGGTTTCCTCTCCGCCAGCACCGTTCAACCAAAACTGGCCAATCAACCGCAAGATAATGAGCAACCAGGATCCTCACCCAAACACTGGCTTTTCTTCCAATAGTGCAGATTGAGAATGCGGAGCGTAGTCCTATTTATGAACAGTGAGTCATGTCTGTTTCCTCCATCCTCCCAATGAATGAGGTGAACCCCTCCTCTACTGAGTAAATGCAAGGGGCTAAACCCCCAGGGGCAAGGTACAGCCCCCCAGGCCACTTCGGGTGATAATTCTTCCTGGGGTCCAGCACTAGCTTGTTAGTCCTGAAGGCAAAAATGCAATTTTAATCTCTGCTGTATCCTCCGACCCCAGAACAGCCCCACAACAGAATCTTCTAAATGTAGACATGAGTAGCTGCTCAAGTGGACAGAGCCTTAGACACTGCTGTTCCGAGATTTTTTCCACAAAATTTATGAATTACCAAGCACCCAAGCAAGTGCAATCTCACAGTGAACTGATCTTGCTTTGGGGGAGCCTGAAATCCCTAAAAGAGGTTTGAAGTGCTGGCCAGAGGTTAGCCTGCGGAGAGAGACGAGGGGTCCCCTGCACTGTGACAACTGTTGCTCTGCACAGGATGTCCGGAAGCTTATACGGCCATTGTAAATCCTTTCTGAAAGTAAATGGGCATATAAATTATAAATAACCAAGACACAGCGGTGTTTCTCCTGCATCGACCTTCAGCTGCAGCTCATTGACATATGGACCCAGCGCCAAGCGCTGAAAGCTTTGCTGACATGTTTATTGAGGGAAAGAGAAAAGGTAAATCTCAGCTGCCGCAGAAGGCCACCAGGGAGGAGGAGGGCTCAGGGGGCAGAGCCTGAGGAAGGAAGGAGTTGGCTGCTGTGAGTCAAGTGAGCAGTGATCGTCTCTGGAAGGACCAGGGGGGTCTTACTGATGATTGACGCTGGCTTCCAGATGCGGTTTCAGGCTCAGAGGAAGGAGTGGTGAGTTTGCCAAGCTTGTTGTGTTTGCGGAGTGGGTCCTGGAGGGAGTCAGCTGGACACACCGTAAGAAAGAAGCTCAGCCGTTCCTCTGTGTGCTTAGTGGATTCTTGGCTCAAGGACACCCATCTGCTACTAAAGTCCATGCCCGGCAAAACTTCCTGTGTGAAGCAGAGTGGTACTTGCACATATCAGATGCACATCCTCCCGTGTGCTTTAACTCATCTCTAGGCTACATATGATACCAAGAGGTTGTAAATGCTGCACGTTTATCATGTTACGCTGGCTTTTATCATAAGGACAGGAAGGAAGGGGGTGTGCCTATTCTTGCTGGTGCAGTTTTTCTCTATGAAAAAAGGATTATTCTAAATTGCCCTAACCTGTACTTGTGGAATCTGAGGGTATAGAAAAGATAGGTACAATGTAGAATGTGAAACCGAAACAGTAGTGACAGGTAGCAAGCCGAGTGACAGGCAGCCAGGTCCTTACAGGGCTGCACACTGGCGTCTCAGGGTATTTGATTCAAGAGCTGGCTGACTGGACTGGCCTCCGAAGTTCCACAGGGAGGTGTCCAGACCCATAGCCATGAGCAGCAGCTGCAAGCTAGGTCCGGGAGAGAAGGCAGTGTGGCAGTGTGCGTGGAGCCTCCTGGCTGGTGTGGAGCTGTGGTGCTAAAGCTCACCTACAGGGAAGGAGCCCGGCCTCGGTGTCCCAGGTCCAAGGAGGCCCAAGCCAGATCCGCGGGTACGATCCACCTTCCAGGGTCCAGAGAAGGGCTCTGGGGCCAGTGTGGGTGCAGAGCCACTCAGTGAGGAGTCAGACTGAGTGAGTGGCCTAGATCGGCCCCTGCAGAGGATGGTGGGCTCTTTGGAGAGAATTTTGTGTCTGCGAAAGGAATAGCAGTGGTGATGTGCCGACACCAGGGTGAACTAGGTAAAGGCCGGAAGGACATCGTGTGTGTGTTGAAGGGAGTGTGCAGAGGTACAGGGATCTGAAGAGCAACCGGGGGTGGGGGTGGGGGTGGGGGTGTTCCTTAGAGGACTGGCCTCAAGTCTCCCTCTGACTTCAAGGTTGGGTGAGATATGTCCCATAGGGAAGGAAGGCAGGTGGACAGGAGAGGAAGCAGGGAGGGAGGCCAGGCAGGGACAGGCTGTGGTCATTGCCAGGGATGCTGGAAAGGAGCTTCCTGCAGAGAGGTGGTACTGAGGAAGGCCGACACTGCCTCTGGCTGATCCTCTACTCCTCCACCTTGAGGTCTGGAGTTTCAGAACGGGGAAGGGGTGTTATGCTCCATGGATTGCCAGTTCATGAGTCCTGTAGATTTACAGTGATGCAGGCATCATCAGCCCACTGGACTAAGGATACAGAGTCCCGGGGACCAAAAGCCCCGCGCAGGAAGCCAGTAGGAGGCCTTCCTGCAAGCTGATTGTTTCCCAGTTAGCTAGAACCATACCTCTGAGTTGGAAAGTGTGGCTTTGGGGTTTCCACCTGCCACCTATGGGTCACCTTTAGATGTAAACTAAAAACGTTTACTTCAGGTTGGTTGTGTCTACCCTGGAATGGGCAAGTTACTGACTACAGAGCTGATGGGAACCCCTAGAGCTGGTGTCCCCCTTTCTTAGCACCTGGTGGGGTAAGAAAAACAGAGAAAAACTCATTCTATATGGCTCTCCTGATCCCATAACCTTAGTCTTAAAGGAAAAGAAGAACCTGACCTGTCTATTCATTTGTTTGAGAATTTCAGAAATACATACATATGTGTGTGTCTATAATATGTATCTGTATGTAATACATGTATGAGATTTGCTTTTAGTAGAATGTTAATATGATAATTAAAGGTCTACATAAAAACTCGTTATTATTGTAAAAATAATCTTACTAGAGAAATTCCTACTGTTAATTGAAACCTTAATTAAAATAAGTTTGTTTGTTTTCTATGTGGGCAAATATTTGCCTGCCACACTCTGTTCTACTATGCCCCTTCTATGAACAGTTTTACTTAGAAAGCAAAGCTGTGCTTTGAACCTGTGCTTTGGGCTGTTGGCACTGGTTAGTTGGTTCCCTTTGCTCAGTTGTCACCAAGCTAACAGGCAGTTTCAGAGTTCCCATGTGCCTTCTATAGAGGAATTTTAATTTAGAACATGGCTGCTCTGGCAAGAGATCCCATCCAATGACCTTTTAGGTCTGTGTGATCTGGCTGGAATATAAACACGCCTTTAATCCAAGAGGCAGAGGTAAGCGGATCTGAATTCAAGGCCAGCCTGTTATGGAGTACGTTTCAGGTAAAGAAAAGCTTAGGTCCAGGCATGGTGGTACAAGCCTTTAATCCCAAACAATGGAGGTAAAGTTAGTCTGTAGAAGGAAGCACCCATGTTTGAAAGTGATGTCTAATTGAGTGGCAGAACAAGAGAAGATTTGACAGAATAGGATATACCTAAATCTCACGAGAAGGGAAGCTACTTGGGGGGGGGGGGATACAGAGAGAGAGGAGGTCGTTTTACCAGGAGAGTCTTACAGAGAGTGGTTGAGAGAGCAAGTTAGACACAGGTGAAGAGAGAACAAGCCAGATTGCTGGAGTTTGTGGCCAAGTAGAGCAATTCAGAGGCCAAGAGAGAAGCCACATTGAATAAGTCAGCTGAGAGAGGAGTTTGAACCAGAACAGCTGAGTTGATCCAGCCAGCCCAGTGCTCAGAAAGAACAAGACAGGATGAGATTATAAAGCAGTAAGTCTCAGAGGCTGAAGATGTTCTAGACCCAGCTTAGATTGTACCAAGACTGGAAGCTTCCAGGACTAGGCCTAGGTTAGCAGACAGAGGCAGTAAGCCTCCAGACAACAACTGAACCAGGTGAATAAAAGTTTCTTTTACAGCCTTCTATGAGGCAGAACTCCAGACAGTAGTGGAAATGCATGCTTGCCTTGATTGTCTCAAACAGGATTGTGTATTTGGAAGGTAGAGTTTCACCCAAAGGCTATGTCAGGAAATCATATAGAATATACTTGTTTCTCCTGAACACACATTTCTTTAAAAAATGATTATGATTCATGATAGCCTTTTCTATAATTTCCTTTTAATAACATGTATTCTGATCTACAAAAAAGGATCTTAAGCAAGGATCCTAAATTCCTTACATAGAGCCCTTTCCTAAGCAGTAAGATTCCAACGGTACCTGCACCTTGGAATCTGTTTTTAAAAAATAGTGTTCGTGAAAAAGAAAAAGAGAGCAAGGAAGAGGGAGAGGAAAATGGATATGCATGTGAGGTCAGGACAACTTTTGGGAACCCGTTCTTTCTTTTCACCTTGTTTTTGAAGCAGGATCTCTCCTGTTTCGTAGGCTCTGCAGACTGTAGGCCAATTAGCCGAGAGCCTCTGTGTGCTTCTTTGCAAGGGGCCTGGGGTTAGATGGGAGCCACTGCTTCAGGTTTCTTAGCATGGGTCTGAGACACCTTGCCCCGCCTTTCCCAGCTCCCTGGAATCCCAAGGGAAGCTTGAGACATCTTCTTGTCCTTTGGTACCAATTCCATTCTCAGGTGTGGAGTGGCCTGCGGGTGGTCCTCTCAGTGAAGACTGAGAAAGCAACGCCTCCTGCTCAGCTAGAAGGGTTTGCTCAGTGTGGTGGAGCGAAGCGGGAGGATTGTCATTTGTTTGAAATCTGGGCCGAGTAGGAAGTTGTAGTCCAGCCTAAGTGAGACCCTGTGGGGAGAAGGAAAGAGGCAATGCATAATTGAAAAAGAGCAAGAACAATTGGTCCCACACTCCGCAGATCTCCAGCTTGCCTGTGCCTTGATTTCTTCTAGTCCGAAATTTTGTGGACGCGGGTTTCCCTTTTCTTGCCAGTTTGTGTGGCTTTGAAGCCTAAGCAGGATTATTGGCTCTCAGTGGGAGGGCCTGCGCCTCAGTTTACTGTAAGGCTGGGACACCCTCCTTCCTTTTGTCAGGTCCCCAAGGGTGGACCATGGATTTGTAGGCAAGTCTCCACTCAGTGGACAGCTGGAATGCTTTGGGGATCTGGAGTGGCCCAGCCAGAGTCCACAGCTTCTCCTTCGAGACTGAGCACTCTTGGTCCTATTTCCACCTGCTTCCATCCCAGGCCACTCCATGTAGGTTGCTGAGAATATGGCCCCCTTGCTGGAGGGGAAGAGTTGGGTGGGCCCAGGCCATTTTTACTTCTCAGCCTGTTGTGGGGGCAAGGCATGTGTTTTCTCAGACTTACTTACATCGTGGGTGACATGGTCCGTGGTTTGGACCCAGGTGTGCTGGGTTCAGTTTGTTTGGACAAATTTGGAATGCAGTGTTATCCTGTAAAAACCCACATTAAGTAGGTGCAAGGTTTGGCTTAGAATTTACCCACTGTTTCTTTGATTTTAGAATTTCTGGCCGCTAGTTCAATGAGATGATTTTTATGGCACTTTGTTTTCCTTTTTAAGTTTTAGTCTGTCCTCCTCCCTGACAAGTCAGTCTACCACAGAGCCTTCTCTCTGGCACTCCCCATAGCCTATCACTACAGACTCTTCAAGCCTCAGGACAGTTACATAAGGTGACAGAAAAATAGGCTTCATGATAGAGCAAGAGACTCCTGCGTTTATATTTCAGGCTGTGCCCTTTGCGTCTGTGTTTCTCTCCTTTTAACAACTGTGACCAGAAACCCAATGTATTCTTGAGTACAAGTCAGTGAGGGGCTGCTTTGCTTAGCTCTGTGAATGTTTTGCTCTGGGCATTGGTATCTCTCTCTCCCTCCCTCTTTCCCTCCCTCTCTCTCTCTCTCTGTGTGTGTGTGTGTGTGTGTGTTGGAAAGACCCCTGGGTTATTTATGTGTGGTACAGTTATTAGGATCCATTTTCACAGCTGGGGCAGTTCTAGCCTTCTGAGATCCAATGCTGCTTCGAGAGGCCGATTTTCCCTTTGTAAATACTGATGACCATTACATCGTGAGGTAGTGAGACAAGGAGAGACTCCTGTGCTCTGGAAGCAGCAGCAGCCTACACTGGAGTCCCAAATAGGTTCTAACACCCGCGCAAGAACGGGCCAGGGTAGAGGCGCTTACAGTGGAAGGGGGGGGGGAGGCAGGAAACAGGCTTCTCTCTCCCGTGTTCCTTTAAGAGGGTGTGGCCTAGATCTAGGGTGGGTCTCCCACCTCAGATAATCCAACCACTCAAAGTCCCTGGCAGGCATGCCCAGCTCCTGGGGTTTTAGTTAATTCCAGATGCAGGAAAGCTGATAACAAGATTTGCTGTTACTGAATCTTTTGGAGAAAAAGATACATGGAAAGGTAGGACCAGGGGACTATCAGAGCTGGAGCATCAGTGTGGTAAGGCTGGGCATCCTGTTGTCTAAAATTCAGTCTCTAGAAATCCTGGTGTGGCCTGTCCTCCAGGAGGCAGGGTAGCCTGGTGGTTAAAAGCATAATGGGCCTCCTATCTGTCACATTCACCCAGCTTGTGCCTGTGAAATGGGCTTGCTGACAGTAGCCACGGATAAATAAGAATGGGTGGCTTGGATCTAGCAAAGGGACAGTGTGAGTTACTGCATCAGTCTTCAGCTGCTCTGTAACAAACTGACCTAACACTTCAGGGAACCAGCAGAGCACTGACCCCTAAGCAAAGGTGATAGTTATGGATGATGCGCTGGTATTGAGGGACGGGTCACCAGGACCAGAGACAGACACGTAGCGGCACCGCAGTGAGACCCGGTTGCCTTGCTTACTTTCTTTTAGACAGGCCTCAGGAAGAACACAGTGGCCTTGAACTCAGTAAATAACTGAGAGCGACCTCAAATTCCTGACTCTCCTGCCTCCACCTCCCCCGTGCTGGGGTTGGAGGTGTGCCAACCCTGTTGGGTTGTTGGCTTTTTTTGTTGTTTGTTTTGTTGGTTTCCATATAAACCTTTTAGGCTTCTGTGAAGCTGCTAATGTTTAGCCGTGTCTACTAAAACAGGCTGGCGCTCAATGTGTAGACCATTTGCTCGCCATGCTCAAGGCTCTAAGTTCAAGCCCCAGCACAGGGGAAAAAAAGATATTTAAGGTTTCCTTGATTTTGTTTCCTTCTTTTGAGGTTTAACTCATAAAGAATGCACTTTCAGCCTCCTCACAGAAACTGCCTTGATGGGGGGGGGGGGGGGGGCGGGGTCTGTGGCTACACTGTGGAGTGTCTGAGAATCCAAAGCTGTTATGGGATTTCTGAAAGGAGTGGGGAAGCTGAACCTGCCATGGCCATGGCACTCTGAACACAGCTGATCTCAGGATGAGCAGGGTCAGGCCTGGTTAACTGAACCCTCCCTGGCGTGGGGAGGCCCAGTACTTTTCCTCTCATTGCTAATTTTGACAGGCGAGCTATGAAATTCCCACCACAGTCGTAGTTAACCCAGTAGAGAGAGGTATTTGAGGTTGGCCTGGATTTGGAATTAGAAGACAAAAATGTTATTTAATTTGGAGAACTAATTTTGGAGTTTTTCCCACCCAAGATTGTCAGTAGCTTTTCTTACTTTATCATGGCATTAGTCTGCTTGGGTGCCTTCCCAGAAGCCGCAGCCTCAGCTCAGGTGGCTTCAATGCCTTGCGTTTCCTCCCAGCTCAGGGCTCCCTGTCTGGGATCAGGGTGAAGGTTCTCTCCTTAGCCTGCAGGTGGCACCTTCTTACTGTGTCCTCAGAGGGTCTTTCCTGAGTGTGTGGAGACAGGGAACTTTTCCCTGGCTTCTTATCAGGGCCTGTAGGGACATAAAGGCCTCACCATTGGACCATGGAGGAATTACTTTCTTAGAGACCTTATTATCTACCAGTCTCGCCACACTGGTGTTAGGGCTTCAGCATGGGAGTTTGGTAGAAGGTAGAAGGGGCGGGAATAGTGCCTAATTACCAACTTTTGCATTACTGGTTGTAACAAGTGCTTCATTAATACCCATTTGTGTAAGACCTGGTTTCCCTTTCTGAGAACCTTGTGAAATTGGTACTGTTGGCCTCATCCCTGTTGCTCACACTCGCTTCAGGATCTCAAATCCCAGGTCATGTGGCTGGAATCATTGGTCCCGCCTCCCACCCAGCAGAAGTCCTTGCAGCTCACCCTCTGACAGGGACAGGAATGCACGCGCAGGTTCTGCACTGCATCCCCATCTCACTGACATGTTCGCGAAGGCTTTGTACACAGGTGCAGGTCAACAGGTTACACCCCCTCTGCTGTGTCTGTACTTTGAACAGATGTTGGGTAATCCTGGTGGGTCAGGCCCACTGGCAGCCTTTCTGCTCGTCGACTCTCTAAGAAGACTAGTGCATGGACACCGGACCGGGCAGACCTGGGTCCAGCCTCTCACCCATCCTTAGTCGCCGAAAGACCACCGAGGCATACTGAAAGTCTGGGAAAGTTGGTTGAAGAAGGCTTGCTGCCCCACGTCTCTTTCACATCACAGGCCCAAGGGAGGACATAAGATTAGTTCTGCATATCATTCGGGCCGTGGAAACAATGTGTGTTACTCAACCTACTCTCCTTTGTCTACTTTTTGTCCACTGAGCAGGTAAAACCAGTCTCTGAGGCCATTCCTAGCTCCAGAAGCACCGTGTACTATTCTCCCCGAGGCACCAAGGCCCCTTCCCCCACTCCATCCCTGCTCCCCAAACCCCCAGTTCTAATCAGGCTTTCCCAAGCCAAATTTGCACAAGATAAGCTGTCTCCAGGGTAATGTAGCTGTCCTCTGCCCAGGTCCTCCAGCCTTCCAGCTGTCCCTCCCCCATGTCTTGCACCGCTCAGGACTCTCAGACACTTAGGCCTTATGGCTTTAGTTGATTTTGGAAATTCATATAAAATTAATCTGATGATCTTGCACCAGCGAGGATTTAAATGACCCCAGCACTGGTCATTAAATGGTCCAGCCACCATCTGAAGATTCACCAAAACACTAGAGTGACATTTGTTTAAAGTCTGACAACAGAGTTTTCCAAATGTCACAGCAGGTTTACCTTACTGAGAGGGGAGCTGGTAGCTGTCCATACCTGGTTTATGCTTACTCTCCAGGGAATTCGTTCTCCTTTCTCTTCCTCCTTTTCTCCTCCTTCCTCCTCCTCCTTGGAGATGAAGTCTCATTGTGCTGGAGGACAACACAATGAGTTGGAGGCCAGACTGGCTCCAACTCTTGACCTCAGACGACTCTTGCTGCTTCAGCCTCCTGAGGAGCTAAGACTGCAAGTGTGTGCCATGGCTCTGGGTTGGGGATGTTTTCAGTAACACACCTTTCCAGCCTTAGGATTTGCTGGTAAAGTACAAAATTAGTAATTCCAGAAGCTAACCCTTGGTACATCGGTTTAGCACTGTATTACTTGTGTATAAGATTCACCCTTTCCAGTATTTCTTATAACCTTCGAAGGGAGATACTGGTATTTGCTCATTTTCTAGACAAAAGTGACTTCTCTTTACAAAATTAACAAGCATGATGGGTTCTCATAGCCCCTGGAGGCTTGATTCTGGGACTTTCAAAGCCTATGGGATGAAGGGACGTGTGAACCTCACCTTGCATTTCTCATGAGACCCAGTTGGGTGTTGGTATGAACTCCGGAGTGGTCACGGGATGTGGGCAGACTGGAGCTGGACCCATCAGTTCTGGGTCCAGGAGAGACTTCTATATCCCTCTCAGCTCCATAAATGAGCTGAGAGGACACAGCAGCAGGGAGTCCGCAGATTGCACCGGTGCTGTTCACTGATCACCACCAGGGGGCAGTAACTTCCTCTGTGTTCCCATGGACCTACCAGTTGACTTAAGGCTGTTCAGGCATGCTTTTCCCTAAGGGACAGGAGGAGCATTCATGCCCAGAGCTGCAAAGACAAGCTTGTAATCTCAAAGGGGAGAGATGTTATCCCATCTCCTAAGAGAAACCAGGCCATAGGAAGCCGCCTCCTGCTGCTGCCTTCCCTGCTAGGGTCATTCGGGCTACTGTCTGGACCGGAAAATAGGAGAACAAAGTTTGCCTGAAGAGAAGCCATAATGGAGTATGCTCCAGCTATGTCCTGCACACGTTTATAAGCTTACTTTCTGAAAACTCTGATTTAGTACAATGTATGTATGTGTGTATACTATGATCTGGGTAGTCAGAATAAATCACCAGGCATAATAGGGCACTTGCCTGACAGGGGCATGGCTCTAGGTCCATGCCAGTACCATGACCACCACAGTAAAATAGCAGAGAAATACTCACTTGTGAAAACAGTGCACTGTTTCAGACACGTGAGGGCATTCTGAGCAGTGTCCTGTATTAGGTTCTTAATGATTACTTTAAAAAGGGAATGCTTATGCCCACAGATAGGCACCTGAGGGGTGTGCTTAGACTTGCTCACTCCCCTAGAAAAATCTCCAGAATTTCCACTGCCCAGACTGTACCGTGACACCATTCTGGGCTGGGGCTAGGATTCTGGGAGGCCCAGGTGACCTTTAGCTTCCTTCATGCTTCCTGACCTGTGAGTCTCAGGTAGGCGGTGTCGGCCATCTAAAGAACTCAGCTCCTAAATCAGGCCACCACCACATTTCCTCGCTGGGCTGCCCTGCACACCTGCAGAGGCCTGGAAAGTGATCCAGGGCATTTGTGGAGGCCTGTAGTTTCCAGACTGGGTGAGTCAAGATGGAGCAGTCGTGTGGAGTAGGTAGACTGTGGCAGAGGCCCTGTGTTAGGCAGTGAACACTGCCCTGAGTACTGGGGAAGCTGGGCAAAGGGCAGAACCATCCTGTGGCTTGGATGAAGCTGCAGCTGCTCGGGACGGCGCTGGGATCCCAAGCAGCCCCTCAGAGAGTCTCAGCTGAAGCGCGTGGGCCCAGCAGTGGCTGAAGCAGCATTTCAGAGAGGCTCACCCTGGATCTGAGAGAGCCATGGTTGGTGTGGGTTGTGTGCTCACTGGGTGCTGTGGGAGTGAGAGCATAATGGTACCATTTGTCATGGCATTGAAGGTGGGAGCCTCTTAGACACTGCCCCAGTCTCCATGCATCTCTGGTGATGGCTTCGATGTGTCCTCCTGCTTCCATGTGGTTCCATAGAGAGCCACCATTGGGTGTTTGTCTCCTCATTCATTTTCTGGTTTGGTTGTCTTCCCCCCGCCCCTTTGTTCCCCATGCTAATTAATCAGTGGCAGAATTTGCCACGTGGGGGTGTCTTGCTGCATATTCTTAACCGGGCTGATCCTCGTGAGAGCAGAAATATGATAAAGATGTCCATAACTACAAGCATCGGGATCCACACTTTCTTACCCATGAACCCCTTCCTCAGCACATCTCAAGGTCCACAGCATGTGGAAAGCAAGAGGCTGAGGCGGTGAGACAAGTCAGCCTGAGTTCTAAGCCGCCAGCTGCTGCCTATGTCACCTCTGGGAGTAACTGCTCTGTGACCGTCTCCTAGGGTTACCGAGGATGAAACAGAACAGAGTAGAAAACACAGAACAATGCCAGATGCACAGCAGATGTGTGGCATGGATTAAACTTTTACTGTAATAATTATCAAAATGCAAAGAGCCAGGTGGTGCTGGCACACACCTGTAGTCCCAGCACTCAGGAGGCAGACATCTCTGTGTCGTGAGGCAGGATCCCTGTGAGTTCCAGGCCATCCTGGTCTACAGAGTGATTCCAGGACAGCCAGGGCTACACAGAGAAGCTCATCTCGAAAAACCAGAAGGAAAACAACAACTAAGATGACTGGGCCTGCTGGTGCAGGCAGTTAATAGGGTTTCTTTGTTCTGGTTTGGTTTTGGTGTTTTCTTTTTGTGGAGCAGTGGGAGTGAAACCACCATAAGAATGAAAGCTGTCACTCTTTCCCCTTAGATAAGGTTTCATTATGTAGCCCAAGCTAGCCTGGAACTTGCTGCTTAGACCAGGCTGGCCCTGAGCTCACAGGTGTCTGCCTGCCTCTGCCTCCTGAGAGCTAGGATTAAAAACTGCCCCCCCTCCACAGCAAGTCTAGCATTTAAAGTCTAGTAAATGGAAACCTAGGACTACCTGCAGCTCTAAGGGAGTGTGCGAGACCTACATGTTTCTGCACACCCAAAATAGTAGCAAGATGTGTAGCAAGATGCACAGTCTAAAATGTCTTGTCACTTACTGGTAAGTACCTAGAGTAAGCTGCAGTTTGGGAACTTTGCTTAAAGTCTGTTTAATGTGAACTGAGCTTTATCGGAACTGAAGCATGTTTTTAGGAAATAGGTGCAGGGAACACAGTGTCTACACAGACCCCATGAATCATATATCAGTCAGCATGCCAGAGAACAAGTCTCAGGGTCCCCAGCACAATTCAGAAACAAATCTCCTAATTTAAAAAAAAAAAAAAAAATTGCTGATGCTTTGTGGAGGGTTTTTGTTTTTCTTTCTCCCTCTTTGCTCATTCTTCCTCTTCAGCCCTTTCCTCTCCTCTACCTTCCTTTCTCTCTCTCTAGGAGACTAACATCTTTTCAGAACATTCCTTCTGCTTTATCTCCTCTCCCTGCCAGGCCCTGATGGAAGACAGCTGGGCATCCTTCAGCCTGTCTGGTCCCTGGAGGGCCAAAGCAGCTGTGACCCTTTTATCTCTGAATGCTGTCCCGCTTTGATGCGGCTGTTCTGGGGAAGGCGACTCCATCAGGGCATGGTGGCTTCATAATGCCCAAGGCCCCTGCTGCACTTTTAATTAAATGAGCCAATCTCTCAAAATCCAGTCTTGCCCCTGCAGCACTGTGCTACCTAACAGCCTGGCCCTAGTCAGTACTGCAAGATGCCTGTGTCACACGGGTGCCTGGAGGGGCTGAGGAGGGGAGGGAGGGATGGCCTTTAGCGTAGCATGATCTGCATTCAGTTCTTAAGGTCTCCCATGATGCGCCCGTCTCCTGGAATCCAGAGAGCACAGCTACACTCAGTTCAGCAGCTACCCACCAGCTGAGTTAGCTCTGCACCGTGCTGGCTGCAGAGCTGGTCGGTAGGGCTAGGGTAGGGGTGTCTAGAGAGCCCAGCCAATCCCCACTGTGTGCTAAGTGCCAGCCAGTCCCCACTGTGTGCTAAGTGCCAGCCA
>NW_026592666.1:10054658-10076888 GCF_907164565.1 Psammomys obesus | reverse complement strand
GTGTGCTAAGTGCCAGCCAGTCCCCACTGTGTGCTAAGTGCCAGCCATAGATTATTACACTTGTTTAGACCGCTGTGTGGGCAGTTACAAAAGCAAAAATAACAAGTCGGTCGTTTAGTAAAGCTTCGTCTTCTCTCAGCCTCTTCCTCAGCAGTGGCATCTGGCTGGTTCTCATAGGTGTTTAAGATAAGTGCGGGTGCGGTGTGCTGAGACGAGACTGTTTGGCTGCCCGAGGTTCCACATAGCCGGTTTGGACTTGCCCCGCCCACTGAAGGGCAGTTAGCTGCTTTGAGGACATTTTTCACACTGCAGTGTTGTACTTGGCATCCGCCCACACACATCTCTGTTTGTGTGTGGACACACATTTCTTAGGCAGGATGTATGGATGACTGTTTGCTCGCCACCATGTTACCGTATGGCTGTGTTTACACTGCCACCAGCCTGTGGAATCCTGTCCCCTGTGGTTTCAGGCCTCTGACAGGTGGGAAAGAGCAGCTTCTTGTCTTACGTACAGTGTTCTTAATTAGGAACAGGGTCACCCATCTTAACAGGCCCAGTGGTCATTTAGCGCTTTGTCTCTAAATTGCTTACATCGGCTACTGTTTTTCTGGTGTGTTCTTGGCCTGTGACTAAGAACTGGTACCTTCTCACTTATCTTGCAGGTGTCTCCGTAGTTGGCCCTCTGACTCACTGGCTACGGAGCCTCCCAACGTGTTCCTTTCGTGTAGGGTTCAGATGCAGACATCACCCCCGTCATCGCGTACGCCTGGAGTGTTTTCTTCTAGCACTTCCCGGGTGTCTGCTTTTCCACAGTAGGAAGGGGCTAGCTGCCCCTGACTTGCTCCTGTGCTGCCGACTAAGCAGGCCCCTTGCACATCGGCATTTACACACGCTTGTATCTGAGCCCGCGTTGAGGCCGTTTCTGAGCCAGCTTCGTACAGATGTTGTGACTGTGGACTACTTAGCCTTACACTAATGGACTGATTATCTCCCGTTCCCTCTTTGTCACTTGTTCATCCTTCTGCCACTTACATAAACTTAAATGTGTTAAGTAAGAGCTGGGCCAGCAAGATGACTCGGGGTAATGGTGCTTGTCACCAAGCCTGGTGACTTAAGTTTGATACCCAGGGCGCACATGGTAGAAGGACACTGTACAGGACATCCCTGCACATTGCACACACACACACACACACACACACACACACACACACATCCATATACACACTAACCAAATAATGTAATAAAAAATAAAATGGGAACTGACCACCTTAATTTTAGTTTCCCATAAAGGAAGTTTCTGTTTCTGTTTCTGTCTTGACTCTGTCACCCAGCGCTTGAACCAAAGCCTCCTGCTAATCTGAGAACCCCTGACTTGCTTGGGACAAGCTGCTCCAGCTTTTGTGTGTTTTCAGACTTTGGAGCATTTCCGCACATGCTGCATCTTGTGGGCGGGCCTCCACAAGAGTCATTCATATGTTATATACATTATTGTACATGTGGCCCAAGGTAGCAGTACAGGGCCTTTTTACTGTATCCGTGTTTCCACGTCAGCCCTTCACTCCACACAGAAGTCTCTGCTCTTGCCATGTCCACCTTCAGAAGGCTTTGGCTGAGGGGCTCTGAGGGTTCTGGACCTCGTGCTCCCGGCCTGTGGGTGACATTTAGAAGTGTAATCACATGCCTGCAAAGGTGACTGCCACCGTTGTCTGTGACGTACGTGTCTTGGTCCCCTGTGCAAGCCGCACCTCAGCATTAGATGGTGTTTGTGGCAGGGTGGCGCCCTGCTCTCCAGAAGCGGGCCAATGTTCGCCGTGGACTGAAACCGTGCAACGCCATGTGGTGGTCCAACTTTCCCATCCTGCTCTGGTGACTACTGTCCTGCTTTAGACCTGCCACAGGCTGAAAACACCTCTGGGTTCCTCCCTAGTTTTGTTTAAAGGCTTCCCTTAGGAGGGGCCTTCAGAAGTGTCCTAAGAACAGTCTGTGAACTAGAGTCCCCTGAGGACTTGGCTGCCCAGTGACACTCTGCACACAGATAGCAGTGGTACGTGCCTGTGCCATCTGGGGCAGTAACCATGAGCCAGGAGTGCCTCCTAGAGTTGAAATGTGGCGGTAGGGACTAGCGAACCAGACTTACAGTTTTATAAAGCTTTGAATCACTTTAATTTGAATTGCCACACTGCACTGGGCCACTGTAGCTGGTGCTTCCGAGAGGAACTGAATTTTTAGTTTTAAGACTTGTTCGCTTTCATTGCAATTGACACACATCACCCAGAGAGGCTGGGCCCCAAATCACACAGCATATTCATGATTACCCATCCTGGAAATCTAGGCCTCTCCCTCTTAGTCATGAGATCCCCGTACTCTGTGCCTGGCTCCACTTTCCTCCCCCGTGTTTGCACACCCATAAACATGACGCTCAACCCCTCCAGCCGTGCTGACAACTTCACTGAGGCTGGGTTGGCCCAGGTGTTCATGCAAGGATCCACTTTCTGGCTAAGGCCACCTCACTCTTGTCCTGAGATAAGGCTGCCAAGCAGATTTCCCTGCCTGTGGCTCAGGCCCTGTGTCCTGAGGCCCCTGCTCTGGCTCCAGTGGAAATCTGCCTCCTGGACCCTTCTGCTCTGAATCTACTAGTGCATCTATGGCAGAAGGCCATAGAGAACTTGGGCCTCCATGAGTCCACGGTGATAGAGGAAAGAGAGGAAAGCCAGGCATGGCGGTGCATGCGAGGCCACTCTGGGCTGTCAAAAACTGAAGGGACTTCAGCTGAGCCTCCTCAGGAATGAAGATGCCAGGGCCTCGCCCACACATCCCCTCTTCCCCTTCTGTTCTCCATCAGACAGAAGCACAGTGAGCAACCTTGGGGACAGCTTAGCCTTTCCTGGAGGAGAGGGAGGGCCACCTTGGATCTGAAGGTTGGAGAGGGGAAGCAGTGCTGTCTGCAGGGGTCTCACTGAGTTCAGTTGCCCCTAATAGTGGGCTGTGGGGACCCTGGCCTGCCACTATAGGGCAGGGAATTATGTTTTAGATGTAAAATGTCCCCAAAGGAGCTTGTGTTAAAGCCTTGGCTAGTATGATGAATTTATTGTTTGGTGTGTCTGTTGTTTGTTTTAAGGTGGAGGCTAGGTGGAGGAAATGTGCCCTGAGAGATATGAAACTTGTCCCTGGCTCCTGATGTAAAGCCCCTTCCTCTCCCACTCTCCCTCCATTCCTCCCTCCCACTCACCCTTCCTCCTTCGTACCCTCTCTGCCCCTTCTTCCTGTCCCTGGCTTTCCATCACTGTGCCCAGGATGCACCAGGACCTGAACCTCTGAACCCTTGGGCCAACATAAATCTCTCCTGCTTTCTTCAAGTTTGTGGTCTCAGGTATTTTACTCAGTGATGGAAACTAACACATTGTTCCTCCTTGCAGCCAGCAGAGCCTGCATGATGTCCTGTCTGTGGCCAGTTAAGAAATCAGGTCCTTGGGGTGACAGGGACCCTGTCTCCTGGGAGCCTGAGCAAACTCATCCTCATCCTCCCTTTCTCAGCACCGGCTTCTGCAGAGGCTTGGGTAGCAGCAGCCACCTGCAGACAGGGCATCAGTGCTGAAGACGTGGGCTGTCTTCACGCTCAGCTGCACAGGCGCTGCGGAAGGGTCACACGCAGCTGGGTTGGATTCCTTCAGCAGCTGTTGTGCTGTTTTGTTTTCATGATGAGGGAAAAGCCTTGAAGCGCATAGAGCTTCAACACTGAGTTATTTTTCCGTCCTCTTGGATGACCCTTTTTGTTTCCTGCATCCCAGCACATCCAAGTTTTTCTCAGTTCTGTGGGTAGAGCAGTCTAGGTCTCTAGAGGCAGAAACACTTGTTTGGTAGTACACAGCCAAGCAGAGGGGGCAGATATGAGCCCCAGTCACCTTGTTCCAGGGCCCATGTTCTTGCCATCCCTTTAGCTGCCAGGCTGCTCTGGTCTGCACTGTGAACCCCAGGATCCCTGGGACACTTGTATGTCCTAATGAGGATGCTAAAGCCTGGGGAGTTTGGCCACAGACCAGCAACTACACCACATTTGGCAGCCTCCACCACCATCCACTTCCAGTCCCTTGCACTGTGTCCTGCTCCATGCCTTCTGTGATGGTCAGGGTTGGCTGTCAACATGTGGGATCTAGAGTCAGCAGGCTGGTGGCTCTCTGGGCATGCCTGTGGATGGTCATCCTGATTGTGTTAACTGAGGTGGGAAGCCCCACATACTGTGGGCAGCCCCATCCCCTGCTGGGGTCCTGGACTGGGCAAGTGGAGACAGGATGCTGAGCAGCAGCCATGTTCATCATTTCCTGCTTCCAGCTGTGGATGTGACGTCAGCTGCTGTCACCGTGACCTCCCCACCATGTTGCCTATACCTGGAACTGTGAGTCATAAAAAATACTTTTTTTTAAGTTGCTGTTGTCAGTATCTTATCATAGCAATAAGAAAGTAAGACACTCCCATATTACACGTTAGGGACCCACAAGCTCCGAAAGGGCGGCCGTTCCCTCTGCTCCCACAGAACACTTTTCCACTGACTATAAGATTGTTCTCTTCCCATGTGTTTGCTTGAGGTTTCTGTTGCCTATTCTGAGAGGCAGTTCAGAGGCTTCATCTGTTCAGCTTCTTGTTTTTTATTTTAGGAGGTCCACTTTGTAATTCAAGGGCCAGGAGAGACATCCCTCTAAAATTGTCAGTCTGTGGAGAATATCTCTGCCCCCTTTCTGTTTTACAACAGCTCAGAATATACTCACTTGCCCACAGTGCTGAATAAAATATAAGAGCATGCTTCATCCATCCCCTTCTTTCCAATTCCAGAATTTAAAAGTGAGTGAACACTAGCCTGTCTTCCTATTTACTGTGGAATTCTGGGTCTGGCTGGGTCATTGGTCACCCTGGAACATACTCCATTCCTCTGGCCAAAGCCTCCATCTTGAGGGCGGATGGGATCTGGCTCAGCAACCCCGGGCAGTTCCCATCTGTTCCCTGAGCGTAGACCCCTCCTCTGGAGGCAGTGTGTTACTTTCTCCCTGCAGCAGTGGGCCTGGCAGCAGAGCCACCGCTGGTCCTGTAACGTAAGAGGTAAGAGGTCTCCTACAGAGAGTTCACTGCTTCAGGACCTAGGCTCGGTCAGCCCAGGTTGTGGAGTGCCGCTGTTAGTGATGGGGAGAGCAGCAGATGGATTAGCCTTGCCTAACAGGCTAACTCTCCAGAAAGGACACTGAGACCCAGGAAGGCCCAGCCAGGTACTACTGGCTGTGTTGAGGGAGTCATATGGGGACATCCTGACCTGGCAGTTACAGGCACTGTCAACAGGTGGCCATTGGGGGAGGGCCAGCTGGTATTAAGCCAAATCATCGGAACTTGTCAGTGCCTGGCATTTTTACCAGGAAGTGTGAGTGTGCCCCTGCTGCGCCTCTCTCTGACTAGGTTTCTCAGGGATCATCCTGTAATGGGCTCTTGGGACCTAGCAGGGTGGAGACCATCAGGAACATAGGCAGATATGTATTCTGCAGATAAATAGCAGGCGAGGTTGGGGCTCAGGCCAAGGAAAGGGTGCTTGTTGGGTGTTATGAACACTGGCAAGCAGCACAACAGCCCATGGACTCAGGGACTAATTGTAGGACTGCCATTTTGTCTGGCTGAGAAGCCACGTGTCAGCACGTGCACTTGAAGCATTCATGAGGATGTACATGAGTTATATTCTAATGCCGAAGATTGGACCTAAGGGACCTGAATATCTGAGAGTTTGGATCCTGGAGCCATTTCCTCGCAGATACGAAAGAGGACCGCATGGGACAGATTGTTCTAGTCCCTTTGTAACCCTCCTTCAGAGGCCCTGCACTCAGGAAAGGACCAGCCACATGCCAGGCTCTGCTAGGACGCAATAGTGAAGCTCAGCAGCTTGGGAGCAGGGCCTGGGAAGGTGCCAGCTCGGCTGCATGCTGTGATAGTTGACAAAATGCAGAGACAGCCCTCACTCACTGAGGTGCAGTCAGGGCGAGCAGTTCCTGTCTCTGCCTGGCTCGTGTTCTCTTCTGCATTAGAGTGCACGGGACTCTTAGCTGTGCATTCACTAACCCCTCCAGCAGATGTTTGTGCATTCATTCTGGCAGCAAACCCACTCACAGGAACACAAAACAAAGCCAAGTGTGTCCTCACGGAGTGTGCGCTTCCACGAGAGACTCAGATGCTAGAGTAGAATATATTAGTTACATGGCCATGGGGAAGGTGCGCAAGCAGGTGACTCTTAAATCTGAGAGATATGAAGAGCCAAGAAGAGGAAGTGATTGGCCCCAAGGCCACTGGCCAGACAATCCCAGTGTGTTCACACAGGTGTGAACCAGCTGTGGTGCCAGTGTGAGCAGAAGGCAGTAAACACAAGGCCGTGTGCAAGATGAAAGAAACTAAATAGTCTACGCTTTGGATCGGGGGTTCTCCAGGAAACAGACCCCACAGAGCCCATACATGGAGACAGAGGTCGAGATGCCCTGCAAAGCTATGGCTGCTGTGACGATGGGGCCGAGAAGTCTCACCTGCTACCAGCAGGGGTGGTGTGATTAACAAGAATCCGAAGGCCTGAGAACTGGCTAGCGATGGCAACATAGTGTGAGGACCAGCAGGCGAGATCTCCTGTGTGGAGAGAAGCCATGATTTGAATTTGCTTATTCCCTTTCTGCTCTGCCAGCATTTGCTTTGTGTAGTCTTGAAGCTATAGATTCATTAGGTTCCTACAAACGTAGAAATGGTAAAAATAACTCTTTTGGTTTTCATTATTAAACTCACCTCTGTCAAGTCAGCTTTCTGTTACTATAACAAAATACCTGAAATACTCAACTTGTAGGAAGAAAGGTTCAAAACGGAGGCGGGGTGGATTCCGTGGGGAGGGCCTGGGAGAAGAGGGAGGGGAAGCTGCTGTCAGGTTTTAGCTGTTCAGGAGGGTACTAGATGGCAGTATGGGGAGTGCATGGCGGAGCAGACCCGTTCAGCTCTAGCCAGGAAGCAGCTGTAAGGAAGAGGATGGGGCCCAGCTCCAGCAGGTCCCCTCCTTCTGAGAGTTCCACGTCGCCCAGTGGAGCCACACCCAGGGCCAGGTCTGTAACATGCGGCCTCTGTGGGGCATAGAAGATCCAGGCTGTGGCACCTCTTCTTTCCTAACAGTGCCTGGCTCTGAGCCTGTCTATACCACAGGAGCACGCTGTCCCAGGCTCCTGTGACTGTTGGCTGCCTGTCACTCTTGCCCGGTACTCCTGTGTCACCTTTTGTTTTCTGTTTGTTCCGTGTGGTCCGTGTCGCCGGACCTCCTTTACATGAGCATTTTGAAAACTGCCTTTTCCCCAGCTGCAGCAGCTTGGCTGTTAAGGTGTCATTTCTTTGTGTGGCTCCTTACAGGAGGTGTGGCCTGACCTAATGCGAAGCTGTGTGTACACGTAGTACCATCGACATCCCGATAGCTTCTCTAGCTAGTGCATGACTGAGAAAGCATGTCAAATTGTGGGATTTTCTTTCTTTGTATAAAGGGTAGAGCCTGCAAAGGCCTTATAGGGAGGTTGATATAAATAATCACCAGAGTGAGTTAAAAAAAAAAATGTGTTTGTATGTGTGTTTCGGTTTTCCAGACAGGGTTTCTCTATGTAGCCTTGGCTGTCCTGGACTTCATATGTAGACCAGGCTGGCCTCAAACTCACAGAGATCTGCCTGCCTCTGCCTCCCTGAGTGCTGGGATTACAGGCATGAGCCCTTACACCCACCTACTGGTTTTCTGTTTTTAAAAAGTACTTTCGACAAGAAAAGCCTCTAAATTACTCAATGAGAGTGTATATGGTTTGTATGAAGTCTGCCGACATAGCTCAGTGTGATCCTCCTTCGGTACTTACTTGGTTTTGGTCCCCAGCTCATTAGTTCTCTGAGATGAAGCTGATCAGGACCCTGGTGCTCCTCTGAAGTCTAGTAGCAAGGCAAGTGTGGTGTATGGGCTGCCCTGGGCCAGCAGGTATGGAGAGCAAGTGTGGTCAGTGCATACATAGGCTGCCCAGGGCCAGCAGGTACAGGCTTCTTCACTGTCTGGAGACAACTGGCTGCTAAAGTAAGCAGGTGACCCAGCAGTGATGGTTTTTGGGTGTTTTTCTCCTTTGGCTGACACCCTCTGTGTCCTTGGTAATTTCCCCCACACCCCTAATTATACCCACTCACCTAGCAATTTGATGGAAACCTTAATAGGTGCTAACATCAACAGGACTGAACTCAGCAACAGAACATGGCTTTCCACAGCAGTCAGCAATGGCTGAAGCATGAGTCGCAGCAGAACACCGGTTGCCAGAGGGATGTGTCTGAAGCACCATCTGTAAGAACAAAGTTTGAGTCTTGGTCTCACAGGCACTGTGTTAACCATTTGAGCGCTGATTTTTCCGGAGTCAGTCAGCACACCCAGAAAGAAAGACTCTGGTGCTGGAAGCTGAAGTTTCCTCTTCGTTTTCTTTGAAGGTTTTTGGTGGGTCACAGGAAATGAGGCAGTAGGGGAGCGCTAACATAACTGAGCTCCTGGGTATTAACTGGGCCAGGGAAAATTATCTCCGAGATAGCTTAAGTACGTGCTGAGACTTCTACCTCTAAAGTTTGGCAGAAGGTTTGAACTCAATAAATTGCTGCATCATGACAGAGTGACCTGGGGCCTTCCAGTGTCTCTGCAAGCTGTCTTAGACCAGCTTCGTCCTTAGGGATCAGATAGGGGCTGCAGCAAACCATGCCAGGTGGCAGCAGAGCCACCAGGAGGCTGTCCCAAGGTAGCGGAGGTGTACACTGAAGCTCTTGGTTAGACTTGATTATTATGATTCCATGAACCTTGCGTGTGTGTGTGTGTGTGTAAAGCAGGAAGGACTTTGTTAAATGGACAGGCTCAGTCCTCTGCAGTGGCTGCTCTGGCCATGTGGTCTCTAAATCATAGTTAATTTATCAGCCTGTGGACATAAAAGAATGTCAGAAGCTAGTGGCTTGAACAACAGGATTTCCCCTTTATTTTGGAGGCTGGAAGTCTTTGAGATCAAAGCATCAGCAGTTGCTTCCTGTTGAGGTCTGTGCACACACAGTTTCTAGTGTGTCCCAGCCTTCCCATCTTGTGGAGATGACAGGCTTGATTCAGGCCCATTTTATGGCCCTGTTTTAACTTGACTTTGTACAGGTCTGTCCACAGCCCTGGCGGTGAGATTCAGTGCTGGGTTGGAAGCTGTGTAATAGCCACTCATATCATCACTCTAACAAAAGACCCAGCAGACACAACTTTATGGATGAGGGTTTATTCTGGCTCATGGTTTAGGGGACATATCCACATGGCAGGGTGGGCTGTTCTGTAGAAACATGTGACAGTGGCTCCTCAGGTCTGAGCAGGTCACAGAGCAGAAAGCTCCTGCTGGAATGAGAAATGGCTGCTGCCTCTAAGGCTCACCGTCCATGTACAGGTTCTAGCTAGGCCTCCTGTCCCACAACCTCCCCAAACAGTGATGGCAGCTGTGGGTGTTCAAACAGGAGACCTGTGGGTGATCTTTCACAAGGCAAGCTGCACCTGGGGATAGGGGCACGTGGATTCACCTCAACTGTGATGGTGACCTGAGCTTCCCAGGGGCACAGTCAGAACACCTGTAGGACTTTCGTGGCAAACAGTGTTATTTCTGAAATAAAGAGCAGGTGGTTCTTTCTTGAATGCACTGAAAAATCACCCGTGTCCACACAGCTGGTCCTTGGCTTCCCTCTCCACACCCTTACCCAGCTTTACGTGAAGTGCTATGTCTGAAGATCTCCATGTTCTCCACCTGCCTGGGCATAGCTGCTCTTTAAAAATTTTCATGGTGAGGGAGCTTGTACACATGAGTGCAGTTGCCCACAGAAGCCAGAAGAGGGCAAGAAGTCCTCCAGAGCTGTTGTTACAGAGGCTGTGAGCTCAGGCCCCAGCTCTGTAAGAGCAGTGCAGGCCTGTAGCCACTGAGGCCTCCCGCCTGCCCCCAGTGGCCTCAATATACTTTTTTAAAATGCATTTATTTATGCGTGTGAATGTTTTGCCTACGTGTATCTATATGTATATACCACCTATATTCCTGGTGCCCAGGGAGACTAGAAGTGATCATCAGATTCCATGAATCTGGAATTACAGGCAGCTGTGAACTTCTGTGGGTGTTGGGTGTTGAACCTGGGTCCTCTGCAAGAACAACTCCTAACCACTGGGCTATCTCTTCAGCTCCTCCCACCCCTCAACCACAGCCTCTTGATGGTCACCTCTCCTGCTTCCCTGAGGTGCTGCTCCCCATAGAAGCTTTAAACCTCACACACATCTGTCTGGTCACATCTGGCATGCTCTACGCACTGTGGGGCTTCTGTGGACGCATCTGCACGCTGGGTGCCTCTGGCTGCTGCTCCCGTGGGATGGGCACTGTCTGGAATTCCTAGAGAACTCCTCCTCACAGATGCCTGCGTCCCTCATACCTCCTCAGGCAGGCCGCCAGGCTGCTCACACTGGCCTCTGCTTTGACCTTCTTAGCTGTTCTTGTGGCACGGGTCACTTCTTGACACAGAAGTGAATCCTCAGAACAGGATCACTTACCTTTCTCTGTTGAAATGTTAGCTGTGCCCAGGAAGTTGTCTTTTTGACCACCAAGAACCCAGCACCCAAAACAGCACCTGGTTCATGAATAAATGTCACAGTGATAAATGTCCTCCTGTGACTCCAATGAGTCCAAGGTGATAAAGGCTTCGAGCAAGGAGCCTTCTCCCGAGGCTCAGCTGAACCCTGAGCTGGGAAAAGCCTGGACACACCTGGGAGAAACTGCCAGCAAGGCTGGGCCTGACATAAAGATCAGCCCTGTCATTCCGTAAGTGATTCCTAGCTTGGAGTATGGGGGGGGGGGGAGCGGGGCCGGTCACTGTTACCCATTTCTGGGTCTGTGTCCCCTCCCACCATCTGTCACCACTTTTTTCTTATTTGTTTGTTTGGTTTTTCTCCTAGTTAAGGGTAGTGGTCTCTGGGAGTGGCTGCTGCTTCCTTGGGGTTTGTCTGATACCCCTAACCAGCTTGCTGAGTGGAGAGCAGAGTTGGGGCTGAGGGCTGGGAATCTCTTCTCTCCTTCAGCTCCTCCTCCCTCTGCTGTCGTCTACCCTTCAGGTCCTTGTGGAGGAATGAGCTTCCACATGGTGGTTTAGTAAAGGCTGGCTTTCCGTCTCCTCTCCTCAGGTCTTTAGTTCTTTTTCTGACTCTCCTGGACATTTTTAAAAGGTTTAACCTGAAACTGTTCTCCTAACCCTCTCCCAGCCGGGTTCACAGGCCTTCCCTGTAGAATTTGGTCATAGGCATAGGTGTGTGTGTGTGTGTGTATGCGTGTGTCTGTCTCTGTGTGTGTCTGTGCACCTGCTTTTTTGTACTTGTGTGCATGTGCACATACATGTCGGGTGTGTGTGTGTGTATTCCTGTGAGAAGGGGTGTAGGTGTAGGCCATCAGATAGGCAGGTTCTGGAGTCCCCTGCTCTGTGCAATCTTGAGCCAGCCACTCTCTCCCCCACAGAGGGAGGCTCCAAAGATCCCCAAGACCAGCACTAAGGTGGGGCGTGGGAAGAGCCCTGCTGCCCACTGCTGGGTGTTTTGTGGATATTTACACCAGCAGCCGCCACACCCCACTGCTCCCCAACTCCAGTTCAGCCTGTCCCTGCTGCTCTTGCAAGCACTGCCTCCAGTTCCACAGCCCCAAGGAGAGACATGACTGGATCCCAGCCAGCAAAGGGAGCCGCAGTGATATTTTAGCACGGGCCCCGGGCTGATTATTCATTCAGTCATTCAACACTAAGCAAGAGTGGATTCACACTTTCCATCACTGCTGGGCCAGCCAGTTTCCATATCAGCCAGGCCTCAGGAAGGCAGAAGGACACTTTGTCATTCTTTCCGTTCGTGCTCACCCTGCTTGCTGTGAGGCCTGCATGCCAGCAGGGCTAGCTACAAGAAGCCGCAACTGTTGACCCTGCCTTGCAGCCTCGCCTCTGTACCCTTGATGACAGATAAGATGGCTTGACTCACCCACGAGAGCAAAGTGCCGGCCACCCTTCTCCTTGGTAGTCCTTGCCCACTTCTCTTATTTTAAGATGCCAAGGTAATCGTGGGGTCTGACAGAGCTGTGTGTGACATTCTCCCCCGGGAGCCGTGACACCTGGTGATGTGTGACTGCCAGGCTGATAGCTGATGCCATATGTGTCCCTTTCAGCCACACTGGGGGCAGATTAAAAGAAAAGAACTGGAGATTCCAATGCTCAGGCTCACGGCCTAGCCAGCCTCAGTGGGAGAAGCTTAGACACCCTGGGCCTTCTGGCCTCTGCTCACCTCTTGGAGGCTTGGGGGGAAGGGGGCTAAGGAGTGTGGAGGCTCAGGTGGGGGGGATCGGGTGTGTGGGAGTGCTCAGGGCTGTGGGAGCCCTGGGTGGGGGAGCGCTTGTTCTGGTTTTAGAAGTGCACCGCAGGGAGATGGGTCTTTTGAGGATCCGTGGCTGGATTCTTGTGCCCTTTGTTCAGTAAAGCAAGCTGGAGTTCTCCACCAGGCTGGGTAGGTCTGAGGAGCTGCGCCGTGTTTGAGGGCATCGTCGCTAAGCTGGTCTTGGCATATATATGCATAGACTTGTGTGCCATGAGAACTAGAAGGGGCTTCAGGTACTTTATGCAGTGGTCCCAGAGTCTGGCTGTGTGTCAGAACCACACACAGAGCTTATTCAAAATTCAGATACTGTCAAACACTTGTATTCCACCTCTTCCATCGAATTGTGTGCGTGTGTGTGTGTGCGTGCGCACGTACGTGTGTGTGTGTGTGTGTGTGTGTGTGTGTGTGTCAGAGGTCAACCTCGGGTATCATTCTGTAGGTGCCATTCATCTATTTGTTTTTGAGCTGGTGTCTCTCACTGACCTGTAACTAACAAGTAGGCTAGAAGGGCCAGTGAGTACCAGGGATCCACCTGGCGTGGTTTGTTTGTGTTGTTTTTAACAAACGTTTTTACTGACCAAGCAATCTCCTCACCCTAGCCATTGCATTTTAACACTCTCAGTGTGGGTCCTAAACAGCAAGCCAAAAATCTCTTCAGAGACCCAACTTTAGAAAACAAATCACAGCTGGGTGCGATGGCACACACCTGTGATCCCAGGACTCTGGGAGGCAGAGTCAGGCTGATCTCTGTGAGTTCCAGGCCAGCCTGATCTACAAAGGGAGTTCAGAACAGCAAAGGCCACACAGAGAAACCCTGTCTTGAAAAAACAAACAAACAAACAAACAAATAGCAAATCACTAAATACAAATGGTTATTCTTTTTAAGGACTAATTTTTGCTTGTTACCACTTCTGCTGGCTCTTTGTAGCCTGCCTAGAGCTCCTGTGAAGCTCTAGAGGGAGACATTTCTTCTCAGATGAAGCTACAAAAGGTTAGGGGGTGCCCTCCCCACACACCCCTAGAATGGGTTCATTGTCGGGCCATCCACAAAGCCTTCTTCCTCCCTCTGAGCCAGTGTCCACAGAAGGATGCCACTGAGGCAGAGTGCACAGTAACACTTGGCCTTCAGTCAGAGCTTCTGTCCTGCTGTCTCTGGTGACCACACGGCCACTACTTGTCTGAAGACGAGACTTTGCCCTCCTTAGGATCCTAGGGTTCTGACGATTGCTGCTCACAGTGAGAGGCCCCGCCCTGTGTGTGCTGCTATGGATTTCCTCCTCCACCACGAGCCTGCACGCCCAGGTGGCCCACAGAACAGGCATCAGGTCTTCAACCAGCATGTTCTTCCTGAAGGCCCAACTTCAGTGCTCAATCAGAGGGGTGGAATCTAGTTTCCAGACTGTGCCCAACCTCAGTTTCCAGTTACCATGAAGTCCATCGAGATTTCATTTGCTTATTCAAATTATGTATTTTAGGTATGTGTTGTGCAGCAATGGGGAGCTGGGGGTGTCTTGCAAGAGACGGGAGTGAAGCAAGGGGCAGGCAGGGTACCAAAGTTTGCATTGCCTTACAATGCAAACTTAACCTCCAAGATCTTGGCATGCCTACCTTCACACTGCTGTCCTCTGGACTCTGACCCTGACACCCTTGGTGTCCTCATCTCGGTTGTGTCACTTGGGGACACAGGCATGGCTCTGTGCGGCACTCCAGACACGTGGTCCCTGCTGTCCCTGAGCAGGCTTTTGTCTCCTGGCTGTTTCATGGGTATTTCAGTCACCTCTGGAGGGTGCTGGGGACAAACCTTTGGAGAGTCCCCAAGGCTGCCAGCCTGCTGGAAAGAGAAGCTCGGGAAGGGTGACCGCAGTGTGGGGTGGTACAGGTGTGAGCCTAAAGAGCAGCGGACCTAGGTTACCTCGCTTAACAGTGGAAGCCCTGTCCTCCTCAGCTGGAGTTAGCTCTGAACCTGTGAGTCAGCAGGAGGGCTTACACAGATGTAGCTAAACAAAGATACAAATGCTGCACAGCATCGGGCCAGCTGTGGCTCTGAGCAGGAAGGAGCAAGAGGATGTGCCTGCTTTACACACCAGTCCCCACTTAACCTGAGTCCCATTGTGCTTTGCCTCCCGTAGGACCTGCTTTCTGGAGTGTGACTTTTGTTTCCCTAAGTGCTTTTGTATTGCAGCCTGTGTTTTATCACAGTCACAGCTTTGACATCTCAGAGTCCTGCCTTCATGCTGTGCACCCTGCGTCGGCTCTTGCTAAGACCTGAGGCTGAACTGTGCCCTCCTGCACCAATGTTAGACTCTGTGTCCTCTTCCTCTCTTGTGGGCTCACCTTTGTCTTGATGGGTCACATTTACATTAACACACACACACACACCCAACATGGAAAGAATAGAAAGTAAATGATGTAATTTCTCAAAAATGTGCTTATTTGCTTGCTGCTGTTTGCTTGTTTAGTTTTGTTGTTGTTAGTTGAGATGGAGTCAATGTGCAGCCTGGACTAGCCTCAAACGCTCCATGATTCTCCTGACTCCACATATGTGCTGGGGTTATGGGGGTGAACCACTGTGCTCCTCCCTCTTGGAAATATCTTAAAGTTCATGTGCTTGCCTCTGCTGAACTCAAGCCATCTGCCTGTAGAGTTCTGTAATGAATATTGATGGGTACAGGGTTGGGGGCTTGTTTGAGTGACAGAAGCCTGAGTCAAGTACCTGGCCTCCTCCTAAGGCATCTCTCCCCGTTGTGTGTCTTGACAGCCTATGTCTCAGTTTCTTTAGTCCTGAGGAACTTTTTGTTTTTCTAGAAAAAAATAGTTTTAATTTATTATTATTATTTATTATAATTTCTTTACTTTGTGTCCTGGCTGTGGCCCCCTCCCTTGTCTCCTCCCCATCCCACCCTCCTTTCCTCTTCTTCTCCTATTCCCCACCCCTACTCCACTGATAGGGGAGGTCCTCCTCCCCTTCCATCCGACCCTAGCCTATCAGGTCTCATCAGGACTGGTTGCATTGTCTTCCTCAGTGGTCGGGCAAGGCTGTACCCCCCCCCCCCGCCCCCAGGGGGAGGTGATCAGAAAGCATTTGACAAAATCCAACACCCATTCATGTTTAAAGTTTTGGAGAGATCAGGGATACAAGGCACATACCCGAACATAGTAAAGGTAATATACAGCAAGCCTATAACCAACATCAAACTAAACAGAAAGAAACTTAAATTAATCCCACTGAAATCAGGGACAAAGCAAGGCTGCCCACTCTCTTCATATCTCTTCAACATAGTACTTGAAGTACTATGAAGTACTAAGCAATAAGACAACTCAAGATCAAGGGGATACAAATCGGAAAGGAAAAAGTCAAAGTATCACTATTGCAGATGATATGCTAGTATACATGAGTGACCTCAAAAATTCTACCAGAGAACTCCTTCAGCTGATAAACACCTTCAGCAATGTGGCCGGATATAAAATTAACTCAAAAAAAAATCAGTAGCCCTCCTGTATACAAAAGATAAAAAGGCTGAGAAAGAAATTAGGGAAACAACACCCTCTGCAATAGCCACAAGTAACATAAAGTACCTTGGAGTAACCCTAACCAAGCAAGTCAAAGACTTGTATGAAAAAAACTTCACGTTTCTGAAGAAAGAAATTAAAGAAGATATCAGAAGATGGAAAGATCTCCCATGCTCATGGATCAATAGGATTAACATAGTGAAAATGACCATCCTATCAAAAGCAATCTACAGATTGAATGCAAACCCCATCAAAATACCAACACAATTCTTTACAGAACCTGAGGAACTTTTTAAAGGTGCTTATGTTCTTCCCTTTCCTCCATTTCTTCTGTGGGATTCCTGGTGATGCTGGGCCTCCTGAGAGATCCTCTCTAGCCCTGACAGTTTCCTATCTGTGCTTTTGCAACACTGGTAATTTCAGCCATTTTCTAGGAATTGGGAAAGCAGTGTGTTCTGTACCAGCCATAACAGAAACTACAAGTAAGAGTGATTTAAGTGTGAAGTAGGCCTTGGAGACGTGGGATGCTAAGACAGGAGAGAAAGAAGGGGGGCTTCTCTTTGGGGAGGAGGAAGCAGCAGAGAGGAGGGTTAGTGGGACAAAACGAGGCCTTCTCTGTCTTTGGGAAAGACAAGTGGCTGCTTCTTACGTACTAGAGAGAAAGCAGGCTCAGATCAAGATGAAAATGCCATAGAGTACAAGGGTAGTCATAGCGTAGGGCTGAGGTCATCTCTCAGGCTGATGCTGAGTGATAACAGACTGAAACAGCTGAGCAGCCAAATGCTCATAGAAGCTTGACCGAGAGCCTTGAAGACCCATGTGGAGTTACATAGGCTGTGTCTGTAGTGGGACCAGTCAGCCTGGTTTTTAGTACTGATGGAAGAACCCATGACCCAGAGCTTAACTGAAATCCAGCACAGTCATCATGATGATGGAATGTTGAGGAGGGATTCCATCAGGCGCACTGTTTCCATCACTCATGGTTACCATAAGAGACTAGCTAAGGGATCAAAACTATGTCCAAATGTGTGACTTCATCTTTCTGAGTCCTCCCTGCTGCTCTGAATCACCATTCCCATGCCAGTGCTTGTCTGAAGAAGAAACAAGAGCAAATGGAACCTGGAAACTCCATGTGCCACAAGTCGTAGTTCTCTACTGAACATCTTTTATGTCCATCCAAACACCAAATACACAGCATTTTTCTGACAGCACCCTTCCATGTCCATCAAAGCATCGTTCAGCATCTATCCATGTCCATGCAAAGAACACAGACAGCATCCTTCCATGTCCATCAAAGCAGCACTCAGCCAGCATCCAGCCATGTCCACTCAAACAAGGCTCAGACAGCATCTTTGGATCCCAGCTGTAAACCAAATCCTCACCCTAGGAAGTGATCCATCTTGCATTCAGAATTTCTACTGATATTTGCTGGGAGCGGGGAGCTGATGATCAAGATGCACCCACTTCCGTGGATGTGGAAGTTGACCAAACTAGGAGGAGCCTTAGCTATCGGCTGTCTCGGTGATTATGAAATAGCTTCATTGTACATTTTGATGTTGCTCTGAATGAAACATTTTTCCAAACAGATTCTTTTACCAAATTGTGACATAGAACTGGCCTTGGAGCCCTACAATGATCTCTCCTGTACCCACTGAATCTTTCCCACTGCCTGGAGTGCCCCCTGATTCTATGGCTGAGGAAATCAAGCCAGGAAGAGGGGGTAGAATGGCCTCCATGTTCTTCCTAAGAAGCAGCAGCCTGACAAGCACGTGGTTGAATTCAGACTTCTGACATTCCAACTCCTCACTGAGGCAAGAGGAAGAATTTCAGGATGGGGTTAGTTCAGGGCCTAGTTACCTTGAGATTGTGCAAAGCCTTCTGGTCATAGGGGAGTCAGTAGCTGTGGTATTGTCTTGTGGGCCTTCTCCATGTCCCTCAGAGAAAATGCAGGTGACCTGCCCACGGCCCAGTCTGCTGTACTAAATGGCAATGACCGCCTCAGAGCAGCTGGGTGTAGCCAGTCCTCTAGTCACACCTCTCACATCCATGGACTCAACCACCTGCAGCTCAGAAAGGTCAAATAAAAGATCATACATAGCATGTGCAGCCACCTTTTATGTAATTATTTTCTAAACAATTTACTAATACTCTGTATAATGATTGCCTCTTATTAGATATGTAAGCAACATAATGTCCCTGGAAGGGCTGCGTATCTGAGGGGTGTGATAGAAGAGGGTTTTCTCACACTTAGAGGATCAGTGTCTTGTTTTTTTTGGTTTCTAGTTATGTTGCTGATTATTAAATCAGGGCTTAGGTAGTTTGAACTGAAAGCATTCGCTGTAATTTACCAAATTAAGTAATTTTATTTAATGATGTGGTTATTTTTAAAGATGTATTTTTATTCTCTATGTAGTTCTAATTTAAAACTAATTAATTGGTAATATTAAGGAAATTTAATTTCCTTACAGTACTTTCATGTTTTAACTACAGTGCTTATTTTTAAGAAGTAGGTATGTTAATTTTTATTGGATATATTTAACTGTTTGTTTGTTTTACACAGGGTTTCTCTGTGTAGCCTTGGCTGTCCCAGACTTGGGGCAGGAAGGGAGGAGCTGACCTTGAACTCACAGAGATCCACCTGCCTCTGCCTCCCTGAGTGGTGGGATTTACTTGAGTGTGCCACCCACCTAGTTTATTGAACTGGTTTTAAGTAGTATTTTGTTTGTTGTTTGTTTTTATTTTCAGAATAATTTAACAGCTATGCCAGGAAAGTAATAGCAGCATGGCACATCCCGTGAGCCCCTCCCCCACTGCAGCTGCTCTCAGCACCTTGTCAGTGTTTGGGAGTCTTCCTTAAAGGGTGTATGAAGGAGTCTATGATTAGAGAAAGAGTTTGTATAAAAAAAAAAAAAAAAAGTCCTTGATACAACTTTCTAAACAAAGTTCTCTGTTGAAAGAAGAAGTTGGTGAGTCTTCAATTATGTCAGAAGTGAGTTCCCTGAGCACCTCGGTAAGAATCAAAGTGACAGTCACTTTCTGTTTTGGGTTGAAAATTGCGTTGCTGTGTTCATCATGGACTGCATGCATGGTGTTTTTATTTCAAGTGTTTACTAAAACAAACAGACAAGCAAACACTCTCCGAAAGGCGGAGGGCTCCCTAGAAAGGGTTGTGTAGAGTGCTGACTACCTGTGGGAGGAGCCCTGGGACAGGGAGGGGCTGCCTCTCTTTTAGTAGGGGTCAGACTTGCTCCCCAGGTAAGGCGGATGCCCTAACTCAGACTGCCAAGATGTCAAGGGTGGCCTGTTTTTACTTAATAGACATCTGTTCCATACCGCGAGCAATGGAAGCTGCATGCAGGAGGCGAGCACCCTTCCTCCTAAGCACAAGACTCTCCTTAGGGGCATGCGTCACACAACACATCTGTGCAGCCAACCCTGACTCTGCAAATCATCCACCTTGTCAGCCGTGGGCATCCTCAGGAAGAATTTGTGAGCACCTCTCATTCCTAAAATCCTGGGGTTGTAGACTAGACCGTTCAGAAGACTTGTCTTTCAAATGAGTGGCTGAGTTTGCTGGTGTGATGTTGGCTGGGTTAGATGGTTATTCTCTCCAGGCACTGCGGTAAGCAAGGAGGAAGTACAAGAGAAAGCACTTCCTTTGAGGGTAAATTCCTGGGCCAAGAAGGGCTTCCTTTTGCTGTCTGCCATACTTTGCTGGCTCTCTCCTATTTTCTCAGACTTTTCCCTGTAACATTTTTCTGGCTCTCCATGTTAGGAAGGAAAATGTTTTTTCCCTGTTCCCCACTCATGGGTGCACACACACACACACACACACACACACACACACACACACACACGTGTACGTACCCATAACTAAAACAATTAAAGAATCTTTTTAAAAGCTCCCTGTGGTCACATGCTTGCTGAAAGCTCTGCTGTCCCGCTCGGGCCCTGCCCTCCCCAGCACCTTAGCATCTGCCTGCACAGACTTCCAGGATGAGCATGGAGCCCCCACCTGACTGTACCCTGCTTCTCCCTCAGCCTCTTCACCTCCCTTGAGTCCCACAGAGGCCCCTTAGCGCAGGTCTCATCCCTGTTTCCAAAGGCTGGATCTGAAGGAATTCATGATGGGTCAAGGCCAAGCTCTTTGAGGTGGTTTCCTCTCAAACAGGAATCCAACCTATCTCACAGCCGAGATGAGAAATTAAGATTGTGATTGAGCACCTGGCACAGTGAGGCACACACTGCACCTGAGCTGCTGGATTCTTCCTCCTGTTCTCCTGTCTCCAGGTGCCCACCACCCCCACTGCACCTGTCCATCCAGACACTCTTAGTCTGCACCAGGCAGAACCATCCTCAGCGTGGGGCAGACATAGAGGCCTCTGCTAACCAACTGAGCTCCATTCTTCTGCCCCACGGATCATATCACAAGAGCGTGTCAAGTCTAGGATGTGGTAGTATGTACTGTATTGCTTCAGAATCCAAGAGGCCATGAGGTGTCAAGTACTGTGATAGTTATTATTTTTATTATTATTATTATTATTATTATTTATTTATTTATTTATTTAGTAGTAGTACAGGAGTTAGTCTCTGTGCATGTCTGTGTAAAAGAGGGCACTGGATTTCCTGCACCTGGAGTTAAGGATGGTTGTAAGCCACTGTGTGGGTGCTGGGAACCAAACCTAGATCCTCGGCAAGGACAAGTGCTCTTAACTGCTAAGCCTGTTCGTAGGCGCCTGGATTAAGTCAGTTTAAGATGACTGTAATGAAACAGCCTCTTGAGGCCCTTTTTCAGGCTCCTACAGCCATTCTCCCACATCAGAAGAAACATTATTCTGGAAGCCTCGGGAGTCCACTGCTTGGTGCTGGGAAGGTCTTTCCCACCAAAACCCATGTGGCCAGCAGTGCAGCCAGGTGTGGTAGAGGCAAATCTGGACCTACAAGGTTGTGCTGGCAGAAAGCAGAGCTGAGGAGACTGAGGCACTCTGGCCACTCGCCCACTGGAGAGGCAGCTGCATCCTGTGCCTGTGGCTCTGTGGGTCGCAGGTGAGCACGCCGCCTCACACACAGGGCTCCTTTCCGCGTAGAGAACTCCCACCAAAGGTTGGCTCCACATACACTTCTCCGCCTCAAAGCCTCAGGAGTTCCACTGCAGCCGCCAGGAGACTGCAGGGTGCCAGCACAGCCTGGCTCCAGGCTCGGGACTGCTCAACTTTCAAAGTTAACTGAAACCTTAAAACATGTTTGAAATCCACTTCTAACAGGCCATCTACTAATACAGCCAAGCGCTTTGACGGACGGCAGGCCGGGAGGAAGCACTATACCAAGCACTTCAGTCTCCTCTCCACGAAGCCAGGCCTTCGGGGCCGAGTTCTGATGACAGGGGCTGACGCGGAGGGAGTCCTGGTGCCAGCAGGAGGCTGCGGGGCTGAAGCAGGAGGCTGGCTCTCCGCAGAGGCTGTGGGCCTTCCTTCTGGTAGGACAGGCATTCGCCCAGAGCCACAGCTCCAGCCTTTCGGGGAGACCGACCGGTGGGAAGCGCTAGACATTCCCTGCCACCCGGGGTGCCTAGAGTGAGACTGGCTGATCGGCTAGCTGAGGAGAGACTTGTTAAACCGCCCCAACATGGAGCCAGGAATGAACCCTAGATACAACCAGTCAACGTGGGGCTTCCTGCCCCTCATCGTCTGTTTATTTCATGATGTCAGCCATAGCGGCGAGTAGGAACTTCCCCCAAAGCCCATATTGCTAGGGCTTGCTTGTGCTGTAATTAATCTTACAGAGATCTGGCCAAGCCTTTTCCGGGTCAGTTACAAAGCTGAGGTTTGAAGTTTCCGAAGACTGGAGGTGCCCCTGAGTAATATGGCTTCCCTGTATCAGAGGCTGCCCCGTGGAGCTGGGGTTTTCACTGCTGTGCGTTTACAGTTTGTGTTTAATGTGAATTATCAGCATTTCTCTTATTTGGAAGCATTTTGTTTCTGTTTCCACAATTTCAAATGTAAGAAATACATAGAGTCATGGCGACATTTGGAGGGGTAGGACGGGTAGGTCTGGAAGATTCTGAACTCAAAGCCGGGAAAAAGATGGTAGGCGTTTACTTAGAGTGCTCTGCCGTTCTCTGTGTCCCTCTGCAGGTGCAGCGTGAATCTCCTGAGATTCTCATGAGCCCTGAGCTAGTACCGCTAAGGAGCTAGGAATCACCCCGTATGTACACACATACTGCATACACGCCACACATACACTCACATGCACACACGTGTTCACACTCA